>NC_079524.1:18196312-18203812 GCF_003711565.1 Takifugu flavidus
TTCAACTCCTCACAGGGGGGGAGGAGGGCCAACAGAAGGACTGGAACATTTTTATAGTTTTATATTTATATTTATATTCTATTTTTAATTATTCTATTTTATTTCTTATTTTATTACATTTTTATTATCTTTAATAGGTTTAATGGGGTGTAATGGTGGTGGGAAATTTTGTACAGTGCTGTACGTTTCTTTGGAGATGCTAATTTCCCTGATGGACCCCCCCTAAAGGGATCAAAAAAGTACTTGAATCTTGAATCTTGAATGATGGATGGATGGGTGGATGATGAATGATGGATGAATGAAGGAAGGATGGATGATGGCTGGATGGATGGGTGGATGGATGGATGGATGATGGATGGATGGATGGACGGATGATGGATGGAAGGAAGGATGGATGATGAATGATGGATGAATGAAGGAAGGATGGGTGATGGATGGATGGATGGATGGACGGATGATGGATGGATGATGGATGATGGATGGATGGATGGACGGATGATGGATGGATGGATGGATGGATGGATGGATGGATGGATGAATGATGGATGGATGATGGATGATGAATGATGGATGGATGAAGGAGGGATGGGTGGATGGGGGTTAGCCATGCAGTCTTGTGTGTAAAGCTTCCCCTTCGTCAGTTTCTCAGTCTAACGAGCTCATTATTCCCGCGTTTCTCTCCTCTTTAACGTTCTTGTACACCAGGAATCTGGGACTGGTTCGAGTTACTGTGTCCCTGCTGAGACCTGCTGCCTTCATGGATCAGCAAAACCACCAAACAGAAGAAACTGTCAAAGGACTCTGACTTCAAGGCAGATTTAGAGTTTAGGAGCGGTTGAGGCTGAAATCCCCCCCGGCTCAGATGAAGTGGAGACACAAGCGGAGCGTGAGCCCACGCGAGCGCACACAAAGACTCTTCAGGAATTCACGCAGTTTGCCCAGAATCCCCTGATCGGCACCGAGGGACAGAACCAACACGGAGAGGGAAACCAAACATGGAGAGCCCGCTGTGCACATGCTAACCAAACACGGCTATGATAGCAGCTCAGTGGGACCACGGAAGAGACACACACACACACACACACACGCACGCACGCACACACACACGAGTGTGTAAAGATATGTTTTGCAGGTGGCCTGAAGACTTTGACCCTAAAGGTCGCGTCAGTGGGCAGGAAGCCAAACATGAGGACAGGTGCACTGTGGGAAGTGAGTGCTACGTCCACGCTCGTTCACGCTCGTGCATGTGAGAATATTACAGCGTGCGCGGGTCAGACGGTGAGGAGGGATTAACAGTGTGGCCTGTTTGGGCTCGGGGTAATCTCCTCTCTCCTTACATAACTGTGGGCCATTAGTCAGCACAAACACACAATCACCAACACAATAACCCACACAGAGGAAGATGGCAGTGACAACCAGGCTGTGCAGGCTCCATCTAACCCTAGCCCTGCACCCTAACCCTAACCCTAACCCTGCACCCTCACCCTAGCCCTAACCCTGCACCCTAACCCTAACCCTAACCCTGCACCCTAACCCTGCACCCTAACCCTGCACCCTAACCCTAACCCTGCACCCTGCACCCTCACCCTAACCCTAACCCTGCACCCTAACCCTAACCCTGCACCCTAACCCTGCACCCTAACCCTGCACCCTAATCCTAACCCCTAACCCTGCACCCTAACCCTGCACCCTAACCCTAACCCTGCACCCTAACCCTGCACCCTAACCCTAACCCTAACCCTGCACCCTAACTCTAACCCTGCACCCTAACCCTCTCACCCTAACACTAACCCTGCACCCTAACCCTAACCCTAACCCTGCACCCTAACCCTGCACCCTGCACCCTAACCCTGCACCCTAACCCTAACCCTGCACCCTAACCCTGCACCCTAACCCTGCACCCTAACTCTAACCCTGCACCCTAACCCTCTAACCCTAACCTTAACTCAGCACCCTAACCCTAACTCAGCACCCTAACCCTGCATCCTAACCCTGCACCCTAACCCTCTAACCCTAACCCTAACCCTCTAACCCTGCACCCTAACCCTCTAACCCTAACCCTAACCCTCTAACCCTGCACCCTAACCATCTAACCCTAAGCCTAACTCAGCACCCTAACCCTCTAACCCTAACCCTGCAGCCTAACCCTGCACCCTAACCCTCTAACCCTGACCCTCTAACCCTGACCCTCTAACCCTAACCCTAACCCCCTAACCCTAACCCTCTAACCCTAACCCCCTAACCCTAACCCTAACCCTCTAAACCTGACCCTGCACCCTAACCCCTAACCCTAACCCTCTAACCCTAACCTGCACCCTAACCCTGCACCCTAACCCTCTAACCCTACCCTAACTCAGCACCCTAACCCTCTAACCCTGACCCTAACCCTGCACCCTAACCCTGCACCCTAACCATCTAACCCTAACCCTAACCCTGCACCCTAACCCTAACTCAGCACCCTAACCCTCTAACCCTAACCCTAACTCAGCACCCTAACCCTCTAACCCTGCACCCTAACCCTCTAACCCTAACCCTCTAACCCTAAACCTCTAACCCTAACCCTCTAACCCTAACCCTCTAACCCTAACCCTCTAACCCTAACCCTAACCCTGCACCCTAACCCTCTAACCCTAACCCTAACTCAGCAGCCTAACCCTGCACCCTAACCCTGCACCCTAACCCTGCACCCTAACCCTCTAACCCTAACCCTAACCTGCACCCTAACCTCTAACCCTGACCCTAACCCTCTAACCCTAACCCTCTAACCCTAGCCCTCTAACCCTAGCCCTAGCCCTAGCTCTAACCCCTGCACCCTAACCCTCTAACCCTAACCCTGACCCTAACCCTACACCCTAACCCTGCACCCTAACCCTCTAACCCTAACCCTAACTCAGCACCCTAACCCTGCACTCTAACCCTGCACCCTAACCCTCTAACCCTAACCCTGACCCTAACCCTCTAACCCTAACCCTCTAACCCTAGCCCTAGCCCTAGCCCTAACCCCTGCACCCTAACCCTCTAACCCTAACCCTAACCCTGCACCCTAACCCTCTAACCCTGACCCTAACCCTCTAACCCTAACCCTCTAACCCTAGCCCTAACCCCTGCACCCTAACCCTGCACCCTAACCCTCTAACCCTAACCCTAACTCAGCACCCTAACCCTGCACCCTAACCCTGACCCTCTAACCCTAACCCTGACCCTACACCCTAACCCTGCACCCTAACCCTCTAACCTCTAACCCTAACCTAACTCAGCAGCCTAACCCCTGCACCCTAACCCTGACCCTCTAACCCTAACCCTGCACCCTAACCCTACCCTGCACCCTAACCTCTAACCCTAACCCTAACCCTGCACCCTAACCTGCACCCTAACCCTGACCCTCTAACCCTGACCCTGTCCGCTGATCTTCAAACACACTGAGCACTGTGCTGAAAACAAATGTCAAATGTAATGAAATAAATCCTTTTAAAGCGAACACCATGAAAATGATGTGAGCGATTTATCCAAACAGACGAGTTCCGTTGGTTTGGACAGGATATTGATCCTGTGGTGCTTTAGCGTCGGACAGATCAATATTCACACAAGCCTCCGAAGCGTAGCGGCGTGGGACTAATTCTATTGGCATGAGGCCGTCAAGCGTGGCGTTGCAGCTGTGTGTTACCGGACGTACTACGAGTGGGGAGCGGATTTAACCTGCAGAGTGGGGACATTTCCAGGCCGAGGCCCCTCAGATCCTCGGACCAGCTGCTCCGGACTGCTCCCTGCTCCAGGCCTGGAGGAGGGGGGGAGCATGGCCCCGCTCTACCTCTGTGCACAGGTGTGCCTCCTCTGGAGCTACCTTTAAGGCCGAGGGCCTCATGCTCTCCCCGGCCTGTGGGTGCCCTGAAGGATGGTGGCCTCCACGGTTCATGCTGGTACCAGTCTTTACGTCTCCTCCTCCTACTTTGGTTAAGCTCGGTTGTTCTAAATACATTTGATTTGATGTATCAGGAGTTTCATGTTATTTTGTCAGATTGTCACAACTTCACAGGTGTGTTTAATGATGTCTGTGTAGAAGAAGAAACCCAGTCCAGTTGACATAGAGAACTACCTTGGAGGTGTGTTTAATGGTTCAGACGGCTGGGCCAAGGTCAAGGTCAAGGTCAAGGTCAAGGTGAGGAACTGTAGTACGTCTAAGAATGTCCTGACAAAGGCAGAAGTACAATGAAGTGTGTGTGTGTGTGTGTCTGATGATATGTAACAGTATAAGAGCACTTTTGTAGTAGTGCCGCCCCCTTACTGGTTCCCACTGACCCATGCCAGGAACAGATCAGATGGCGCTTGGGTTCTCTACACCTCTGGAACCAGAGGAGGGTACGCTGTAAAGGTACACACACACACACACACACACACAGGAGGTGTGTATGCTGTAAAGGTACACACACACACACACACACACAGGAGGTGTGTATGCTGTAAAGGTACACACACACACACACACACAGGAGGTGTGTGTGCAGTAAAGGTACATACACACACACACACACACAGGAGGTGTGTGTGCTGTAAAGGTACACACACATACACACACACACCACACACACACACACAGGAGGTGTGTATGCTGTAAAGGTACACACACACACACACACACAAAGTGTGTATGCTCTAAAGGTACACACACACACACACACACACAGCAGGTGTGTATGCTGTAAAGGTACACACACACACACATAGGAGGTGTGTGTGCTGTAAAGGTACACACACAACACACACACACACACACACACACACCAGGCTGCGTCAGGTGACTGATGCTCATCTTCAACTCAACCTCACTTAATGATTATTTACAAAGTTTATTTCACTTTAAATGAGTTTTTTCAACTGAGATCCAAAATAGAAAAATGCCAAAAAATAGTCGACAACAGAAAAAACTCTGGGTCTTTTTAGAGACCCGAGGATCCACAGAGGGGAGGTCAGCGATCCTCAGGGTGTCCTGAGACCGGGAGAAGGTTCCGGCAGACTTGGTTCCTGCTCTGGTGACGCCTGACGTCACCGTCAGAGACGGGTTATTGTTAAATGATAATTACTGCAGCTCATGAGGGGCCTCCATGTTTTATAACCTTGTGTTTGTGAGCACATTTCTGTGTAAGGGCAGCAGACACACACACACACACACACACTCACACACACACACACACACACACACACACACACACACACACACACACACATACAGGTTTAGAGTGGGGGCCGTACGGCTCATACTGATTTAATTCTATCTGACAAAACCCTTTGGGGCATGCAGAGGGAGAGGGGAAGATGGAGAGGGGGGAGAGAGACAGAGGGAGAGAGAGAGAGGGGGGAGAGAGGAGAGAGAGAGAGGGGGAGAGGGAGAGATGTGGAGATAGATGGGTGAGACGCTTCAGGGGCCTCTTCTGCCAACCATGGCTGTGAAGCCAAAGCAGGCCTTTCAGTGCCCCCCACCCCCAAGAGAAAATAGAAAAGTACAGCAGCGGCCCAATCAAATGTGAATAAATGGAAGGTGTTTGGGGGCGGAGGGGGCTGTTTGGCCGTTTCCTCCTGCCTGACATTTGTGCATCAAATTAGCAAAAAAGCTTGATTTCATATATATTTTAAAACAATTCAATTCTAGTCGCATGTTCGTGCATCTCAATATTAATAATGAATGCAAATAGCAACAAATCTTCTCTTTTATTTCTGCCGTAAACTGTGCACGTGTGCTGTATTTCTGCCGTCAGTCTTATTCTAATTACGTTATTATCAGCAACTTTTAACATCTCCTTCAACTTTCTGGAGGTGATCGCAACATCGGACGCTTCTTCCTGCTCTCATCCCAAAGGGAAAAGCAACAGCTCCCCAGACGAATCCTTCAATCAGCACTGAATTTTAATTTAAGAGGTGGAGAAATGTCGCCACTTTGCCTGTCCACGCACACGCACACGCACACGCGGTCATTTTGCGACAAATGTTCAAGGACAGCAACAGAAAGAATTGTGAGCGGCTTCGGGCCCGGCTGATTTCATTTTTAAAAACAGTTTTTAAATTCTGGTGTATACCGACTCTGCGTGCGTGCGTGCGTGCGTGAGCATTTGTGTGTGTGTGCTGTAAAAGGCGTCAGGGAAATGGGTTAGTGGAGCGCGTTAAAAGTGACCCGAAATAACGAAAGAGGTTTTTCCGTTTAAGATTGTTTCAATTTGCAAAAGTGATTTTTTCTGCTAATCAGGAGCCAAATCTAAAGTTCTGAAGCTCAAAAACGCCACTTTATAGCACCCTCACAGACTCATTTCACCTGTAGGCCCGTTCGACACACGCGCGCGCGCATCTATCTGAAACTTTCGTGTGCGTAAAGTGCTGAGAATTCCGGGCAAACACCTTCCTGCTGAGATTTAAAAAAAATCAAGAAAAAGGAAAAGTTGGAGGCCAAATGTGGGAAACGGCCGCCGCCGTGCGTGCGTGCGCGCGTGCGTTCAGTGGGGTGATCTTACCTCGCATCGTGATGGTTTTGCTGGAGCTGAGGCTCGCTTCCCAAAGCAGCAGTCATGAAGGAAGGAACGGCAACACTCTAAAGTCGGAGCGGGCGACGCGGAGCGGAAAGATCCTCCAGTAAAACCCGATGGAGCTGGAGGAGCGACGGCGCCCACGTCCCGTTAGTGGCCCGGCTGGAGGCGCGTCCGCGCTGAGAGCATCCCGGAGCGGGGCGCAGGGAAGCGGGGCGCAGGGAAGCGGGTGGAGGGCTGGCGGTGCGGTGCGCTGCGGTGCGGTGCGGTGCGCTGCGGTGCGGTGCGGCGGTGGCGTGGCTGCGCTCTGCTCGTGTGGCGGGCGGCTTTCCTCCTGACATCTGCGCTCTCACCTCAACCGGAGGGTTTCACTGGTTCTGCGGGCGGGCGGGGGGAGGGGAGCGGAGGGGAGGGGAGGGGAGGGGAGGGCAGAGGAGAGGCTTTAGCCGACGGCCCCGATTGGACCGGAGCGCCCTGCGCCCCTCCCACTTTCTCCTGCTCACCACCACACACACACACACACCACACACACACGTGCGTGCGCGGTAGCAGGAAAGTTTCTACTTGTTTACTTTTCAAACATGTGCGCAGCGACAAAAAGGGATGCTGGGTTCTGATCCATTCAGGACAAATGTACCCACAGTGACGTCAGGGGGACAGGAAGTCCATTAGAGTGTGACTGTGCCTCTGAGATCCAAACCTGAATGATCTGGTCCACTGATGATGAATCCTTCCATTCATTAATGAGCGAAGGCACCACTGAAAGTCTTCCACAGGCTGAAGGGGCCTGTCCACGGTTTATTCCTGGGCAGGTCAGCAGTCTCGCTGGTCTAACTGATGCTGCGTGCACCCCATAGCTGGCAGATGTTATGTCACAGGAAAAAGACAGCTCAGATGATAGGAACCATCTCAGGTGTCCAGGTGACTGTCAGGGTGGGGCTCCCTCTGCTGAGGAACCAAGAAGGACCTGGAGTACATCGTAGAGTCTGTG
>NC_079524.1:18206312-18248812 GCF_003711565.1 Takifugu flavidus
ATGGATGGGTGGATGGATGATGGATGGATGATTGATGATGATGGATGGCTGATGGATGGATGGATTGATGGATGGATGGATGGATGGATTGATGGATGATGGATGGATGGGTGGATTGATGGATGGATTGATGGATGATGGATGGATGGATGGATGATGGATGGATGATGGATGGATGGGTGGATGATTGATGATGATGGATGGGTGGATGGATGATGGATGGATGATTGATGATGATGGATGGGTGGATGGATTGATGGATGATGGATGGATGATGGATGGATGGATGATGGATGGATTGGATGGATGGTGGATGGATGGATGGAGGGGATGGGATGGGTGGATGGATGATGGATGGATGATTGATGGATGATGGATGGATGGATGGATGGGTGGATGGATGATGGATGGATGATTGATGGATGATGGATGGATGGATGGATGGGTGGATGATGGATGGATGGATGATGGATGGATGGAGGATTGATGGATGGATGGATGGCTGGATGATGGAGGATGGATGGCTGGATGATGGATGGATGGATGGATGGATGGATGATGGATGGATGGATTGATGGATGGATGATGGATGGATTGATGGATGGATGGATGGATGATGGATGGATGGATGAGGATGGATGATGGATGGATGATGGATGGATGGATGGATGGATGGATGATGGATGATGGATGGATGATGGAGGATGGATGGATGGATGATGGATGGATGGATGGGTGGGTGGATGGATGGATGATGATGGATGGATGATGGATGGATGGATGGATGATGGATGATGGATGGATGATGGATGATGGGTGGATGATGGATGATGGGTGGCTGGATGGATGGAGATGGATGGATGGTGGGTGGGTGCAGGTGGTGCTTGGATGCATCTGCAGAGGGAGTTTGTGTGTTGTTGAAAAGAGCCGCTGTTGTCACCCCCGGTTACCGTCAGGCCCAACAAGGAGTGTTGTTAGATTTGGGAGAGACGACCATGTTGGAGCGCCAGGACAGGGGGGGGAGAGGGAGGGAGGGAGGGAGGGAGGGAGGGAGAGGGAGAGACAAAGAGAGGGAGGGAGGGAGGGAGGGAGAGGGAGAGACAAAGAGAGAGAGAGAGGGACTGAGAGAGGGAGGGAGAGAGGGAGGGAGAGAGGGAGGGAGAGGTGAGGCAGGTGTGGGTGAGACAGAGAGAGAGAGAGGGAGGGAGAGAGGGAGGAAGAGAGGGAGGGAGACAGGGAGGAGAGTGAGGCAGGTGGGGGTGAGACAGAGAGAGAGAGAGAGAGAGGGACTGAGAGAGGGAGGGAGAGGGAGAGAGGGAGGGAGAGGAGGGAGGGAGAGTGAGGCAGGTGTGGGTGAGACAGAGAGAGAGAGGGAGGGAGAGAGGGAGGAAGAGAGGGAGGGAGACAGGGAGGAGAGTGAGGCAGGTGGGGGTGAGACAGAGAGAGAGGAGAGAGAGGGAGGGAGAGAGGGAGGGAGAGAGGGAGGGAGAGTGAGGCAGGTGTGGGTGAGACAGAGAGAGAGAGAGGGAGGGAGAGAGGAGGGAGGAGAGAGAGGGAGAAAGGGAGGAGAGTGAGGCAGGTGGGGGTGAGACAGAGAGAGAGAGGGAGGGAGAGAGGGAGGAGAGAGGGAGGGAGAGGGAGAAGGGAGGGAGAGGGAGAAGGGAGGGGAGAGAGGGAGACAGGGAGGAGAGTGAGGCAGGTGGGGGTGAGACAGAGAGAGAGAGAGAGGGAGGAGAGAGGGAGAGGGAGAGAGGGAGGGAGAGGGAGACAGGGAGGGAGAGGGAGAAGGGAGGGGAGAGAGGGAGAAAGGGAGGAGAGTGAGGCAGGTGTGGGTGAGACAGAGAGAGAGAGAGGGGGAGGGAGGGAGAGAGGGAGAGAGGGAGAGAGAGAGAGGGAGGGAGGAGAGAGAGGGAGGGAGGAGAGGGAGGAGGAAGAGAGGGAGGGAGAGGGAGGAGAGAGGGAGAGAGAGAGGGAGGGAGAGAGGAGGGAGGAGAGAGGGAGGGAGACAGGGAGGGGAGAGAGGAGGGAGAGGGAGGAGAGAGAGGGAGGGGAGGGAGGGAGAGAGGGAGGAAGAGGGGGAGGGAGGGAGGGAGAGAGAGGGAGGGAGAGAGAGAGAAGAGAGAGAGAGAGAAACTGCCCCAAGCACATCTCCACTGACCTACATTTCATCTGTCGTTTTTTCCACTCTTCTCTTATTTCTCTTGTACCCACAGTTCCATAATTGTGATGTAATGACCAAAGCAGGCGTGATGGAATCCCAGACTGGTCCGGCTGAAGTGTTCTGGAAGACAGACAGGCAGTAAAATGAGAGGAAGGAAAGAGGAGACAGTGACAGACAGTAGAGGACCCCCCCATCCCCCCATCCCCCCATCTACCCCCATCCCCCCATCCACCCTCGCCCTTTGGTTAAGGTACTCAGATGTGTTCTAATCAGTAAGTTTTGATGACTGGGGCTTCATTTTCTGCTCCCCTAAAACAGAAAGAAATGACAAATATGTCCAAAAGTACAAAGATGGAGAAATAAAAGGGTGACTTTGATCAGACATAGGAGCGTCCCGTCCATATGACATAGGAGCGTCCCGTCCATATGGCCATGAAGGCATGGGAGCAGACTGGGCCATGAAGACATGGGAGCAGACTGGGCCATGAAGACATGGGAGCAGACTGGGCCATGAAGACATGGGAGCAGACTGGGCCATGAAGACATGGGAGCAGACTGGGCCATGAAGGCATGGGAGCAGACTGGGCCATGAAGACATGGGAGCAGACTGGGCCATGAAGACATGGGAGCAGACTGGGCCATGAAGGCAGGGAGCAGACTGGGCCATGAAGGCATGGGAGCAGACTGGGCCATGAAGACATGGGAGCAGACTGGGCCATGAAGACATGGGAGCAGACTGGGCATGAAGACATGGGAGCAGACTGGGCCATGAAGACATGGGAGCAGACTGGCCATGAAGGCATGGGAGCAGATGGGCCATGAAGACATGGGAGCAGACTGGGCCATGAAGGCATGGGAGCCGACTGGGCCATGAAGACATGGGAGCAGACTGGGCCATGAAGACATGGGAGCAGACTGGCCATGAAGACATGGGAGCAGACTGGGCCATGAAGGCATGGGAGCAGACTGGGCCATGAAGGCATGGGAGCAGACTGGGCCATGAAGACATGGGAGCAGACTGGGCCATGCCTCAGGACGAAACTGGGAAAAGGAACGAACAAAGTGCTTCATGCTCACGAAGGCTTGATAGTCCTTCAGTTTGTGTGTGGTGCTCTACCAGTCTACCCTACCAGTAAAGGTGGGTTGGACTGGGAGAGGGTGAAGGTAAGAGTTAGGGTTAGGGTTAGGGTTAGGGTTAGAGGGTTAGGGTTAGAGGGTTAGAGGGTTAGAGGTTAGGGTTAGGGTTAGAGGGTTAGGGTTAGAGGGTAGGGTTAGGGTTAGAGGGGTTAGAGGGTTAGGGTTAGAGGGTTAGGGTTAGAGGGTTAGGGTTAGAGGGTTAGGGTTAGGGTTAGAGGGTTAGGGTTAGAGAGGGTTAGGGTTAGGGTTAGAGGGTTAGAGGGTTAGGGTTAGAGGGTTAGGGTTAGGGTTAGGGTTAGGGTTAAGGTTAGGGTTAGAGGGTTAGGATTAGAGGGTTAGGGTTAGAGGGTTAGGGTTAGAGGGTTAGGGTTAGAGGGTTAGAGGGTTAGGGTTAGAGGGTTAGGGTTAGAGGGTTAGGGTTAAGGTTAGGGTTAGGTGCTACTGTATCATTGTGCCACTGTATCACTGTGCTGCTGTATCGTTGTGCCACTGTATCGCTGTGCTACTGTATCGTTGTGCCACTGTATCGCTGTGCTACTGTATTGTTGTGCCACTGTATCGCTGTGTACTGTATCGTTGTGCCACTATATTGCTGTGTCACTGTATTGCTGTACTCCTGTATCACTGTACCACTGTATCGTTTGTACCGCCGTATCACTGTGCCACTATATCACTGTGCCACTGTATCACTGTGCCACTGTATCACTGTGCTGCTGTATCACTGTGCTACTGTATCGTTGTGCCACTGTATTGCTGTGCTACTGTATTACTGTGCCACTGCATTGCTGTGCCACTGTATCACTGTACTGCTGTATCGTTGTGCCACTGTATTGCTGTGCTACTGTATTTCTGTGCCACTGTATCGCTGTGCTACTGTATCGTTGTGCCACTGTATCGCTGTGCTGCTGTATCGTTGTGCCACTGTTTTGCTGTGCTACTGTATCGCTGTGCCACTGTATCGCTGTACTGCTGTATCGTTGTGCCGCTGTATCACTGTGCCACTGTATCACTGTGCCACTGTATCGTTGTGCTGCTGTATCACTGTGCCACTGTATCACTGTGCTGCTGTATCACTGTGCTACTGTATCGTTGTGCCACTGTATCGCTGTGCCACTGTATCATTGTGCCACTGTATCACTGTGCTGCTGTATCGTTGTGCCACTGTATCGCTGTGCTACTGTATCGTTGTGCCACTGTATCGCTGTGCTACTGTATTGTTGTGCCACTGTATCGCTGTGCTACTGTATCGTTGTGCCACTATATTGCTGTGTCACTGTATTGCTGTACTCCTGTATCACTGTACCACTGTATCGTTGTACCGCCGTATCACTGTGCCACTATATTACTGTGCCACTGTATCACTGTGCCACTGTATCACTGTGCTGCTGTATCACTGTGCTGCTGTATCACTGTGCTACTGTATCGTTGTGCCACTGCATTGCTGTGCCAGTGTATTGCTGTGCCACTGTATTGCTGTGCTACTGTATTTCTGTGCCACTGTATCACTGTACTACTGTATCGTTGTGCCACTGTATTGCTGTGCCACTGTATCGCTGTGCCACTGTATCGCTGTACAGCTGTATCGTTGTGCCAGTGTATTGCTGTACTACTGAATCGTTGTGCCACTGTATTGCTGTGCCACTTTATTGCTGTGCCACTCTGTCCTACTGCCGGTCTTTGAAGCAAAGCAAAACTGATAACCTTTCAACAAAACATCTGAAGAACAAAATGTGAAAGAACAAACCAACCTAATGGTCACATCTGATCCTCTTCAAGCCGAACTGACCCTAACCCTAACCCTCTAACCCTAACCCAAACCCTGACCCTAAACTTAACCCTCTAACCCTAACCCTCTAACGCTAACCCTAACCCTCAAACCCTAACCCTGACCCAAACTCTGACCCTAACCCTAACCCTCTAACCCTAAACTTAACCCTCTCAGCCTAACCCTAACCCTCTAACCCTAACCTAACCTCACACTAACCTAACACTAACCTAACCCTAAACCCTAACCCTAACCCTGACCCTAGCCCTCTAACCCTAACCCTGACCCTGACCCTAACCCCTGACCCTAACCCTAACCCTCTAACCCTAACCCTAACCCTGACCCTAACCTCTAACCCTAACCCAAACCCTGACCCTAAACTTAACCCTCTAACCCTAACCCTCTAACGCTAACCCTAACCCTCAAACCCTAACCCTGACCCAAACTCTGACCCTAACCCTAACCCTCTAACCCTGACCCAAACTCTGACCCTAACCCTAACCCTCTAACCCTAAACTTAACCCTCTAACCCTAACCTAACCCTCTAACCCTAACCTAACCTCACACTAACCTAACACTAACCTAACCCTAAACCCTAACCCTAACCCTGACCCTAGCCCTCTAACCCTAACCCTGACCCTGACCCTAACCCCTGACCCTAACCCTAACCCTCTAACCCTCTAACCCTAACCCTCTAACCCTAACCCCAACCCCTGACCCTAACCCTCTAACCCTAACCCCTGACCCTGACCCTAACCCTCTAACCCTAACCCCTGACCCTAACCCTCTAACCCTAACCCCTGACCCTAACCCTCTAACCCTAACCCCTGACCCTAACCCTCTAACTCTAACCCTAACCCTAACCTTAACCCTAACCCCTGACCCTAACCCTCTAACTCTAACCCTAACCCTGACCTTAACCCTGACCTCTGACCCTGACCCTAACCCTAGCCCACACGTCGCCTTGCTTCATTCATCCCAGCTGCCCTTGAATCGACCACGAGGAAGTTAACTTAAATATAATTAGATAAGTTTCCTCTAGAAAATAACAAATTAGGCCACGACTCTCTGAGGAATCTGATCACATGTTTAACACGACCGCAGATTTTCCCCTGAAACAAGCAGCTGGTTTTTACCATAGAGCTCCTGTGTGTGTGTGTGTGTGTGTGTGTGTGGGGGTGAGTGTGTGTTTATGTGGGTGAATGTGTGTGTGTCTGTGTGTTTGTGTGTGTGTGAATGTGGGTGAATGTGTGTGTGTGTGTGGGGGGGTGAATGTGTGTGTGCGTGGGTGAGTGTGTGTTTATGTGGGTGAATGTGTGTGTGTCTGTGTGTTTGTGTGTGTGTGAATGTGGGTGAATGTGTGTGTCTGTGGGTGAGTGTGTGTGTTTATGTGGGTGAATGTGTGTGTGTGTGGGTGAGTGTGTATGTATGTGGGTGAGTGTGTTTATGTGGATAAATGCGTGTGTTAGTGTGTGAGTGAGTGAATGTGTGTGTGTGTGTGTGTACATAGGTGAATGTGCGTGTCTGAATGTGTGTCTAAATGTTTGTCTGAATATGTGCACAGATGTGCATGAATGTGTATAAATGTGTGTATAAATGGGTATGAAAGTATGGATGAATGTGTGTATAAATGTGTGTATAAATGGGTATGATTGTTTGTATGAATTGTGTGAAGAAATAAGCATGAATGTGTGTCTGAATGTGTATCTGAATGTGTGTATAAATGTGCACGAATGTGTATAAATGTGTGTATATGTAAATTTGTGTCTGAATGTGTGTATATGTAAATTTGTGTCTGAATGTGTGTATAAATGTGTGTATATGTAAATGTGTGTGAATAAGTGTCTGAATGTGTGTATAAATGTGCATGAATGTGTATAAATGTGTGTATATGTAAATGTGTGTGAATGTGTGTCTGAATGTGTGTATAAATGTGCATTAATGTGTCTGAATGTGTGTATAAATGTGTGTATAAGTGTGTTTGAATGTTTGTATGAATGTGTATAAATGTGTGTATAATTGTGTGTATAATTGTGTGTATAATTGTGTGTATGAATTAGGTGTATAATTGTGTGTATGAATTGTGTATAATTGTGTGTATGAATTAGGTGTATAATTGTGTGTATGAATTAGGTGTATAATTGTGTGTATAACTGTGTTTAGAATTGTGTGTATAATTGTGTGTATAATTGTGTGTTTAGAATTGTGTGTATAATTGTGTGTGTATAATTGTGTGTATGAATTGTGTATAATTGTGTGTATGAATGTGTGTATGAATTGTGTATAATTGTGTGTATAATTGTGTGTATGAATTGTGTATAATTGTGTGTATAATTGTGTGTATAATTGTGTGTATGAATGTGTATAATTGTGTTTATAATTGTTTGTATGAATTGTGTATATTGTGTGTATAATTGTGTGTATGAATTGTGTATAATTGTGTGTATAATGTGTGTATAATTGTGTGTATGAATTGTGTATAATTGTGTTTATAATTGTTTGTATGAATTGTGTATAATTGTGTATAATTGTGTGTATAATTGTGTGTGTAATTGTGTGTGTAATTGTGTGAGTATCTGCATGTTGCGACTCAGCTGAAGTCCTCTCTGTGGCTGCAGTCAGGAGGAAACTCTAGTTCCCATCATGCATCTGGGCACGGCTCTTCTTCTGGGACAGGGTGCGATGTGACATTGACACATCAGGAGCCCAGAGAAATTAAGATGGAGGAGAAGGAGGAGGAGGAGGAGGAGGAGGAGGAGAAGGAGGAGGAGGAGGAGAGATCCCAAACCCACCTGAGACGGTTCAGGCAGATTCCACCGGTGACAAAAGCAATTTCTGGAGAAGAATTACTTCATCATCATTTCAGTCCTCCAGGAACTGAGAGGAAGCCCTGAAGGAGGAAGACAAGTCACCTTGGGAAGAGAAGTCACCTTGAGAGGCACCTTGAGAGGAACATGGAGCCGTTCTCTCGTTCATCTCACAGGCTGGAATGTTGTGGCTCCACTTCATGGACGTCTGTGTTCACTGCTCGGGGTCAAAGGTCAGAAACATGGAGCTGCTGGTCTGAGTGCTGCTGAGACCAGATCCATTCATTAAGCAACGGTGGAGACAAACACCTCCCAGTGGAGGATGGATGGATGGATGATGGATGGATGGATGGATGGATGGATGAATGGATGGATGATGGATGGATGATGATGGATGATGGATGGGTGGATGATGGATGGGTGGATGATGGATGGTGGATGGATGGATGGTGGATGATGGATGGATGGATGGATGATGGATGGATGGATGGATGGATGATGGATGGATGAATGGATGGATGATGGATGGATGGATGGGTGGATGATGGATGGGTGGATGATGGATGGATGGATGGATGGATGATGATGGATGGATGATGGATGGATGGTGGATGGATGGATGGAAGATGGATGGATGGATGGGTGGATGGATGGATGATGGATGGTGGATGATGGATGGATGATGGGTGGATGGAAGTTTCCTAAGTTTAAGGAAGTGATCCCTGTGCTGATCCCAGGACCACCGTGTGTTTCCCCAGGGATCAGTCATTATAATCTTAGCCCTGCTGAGGTTGACTCTATTGCTGAAGGTGCAGCAACCTCACTGAGAATCACGCTTGATTCTGTTGCCCCCCTGAAAAAGAAAATAGTAACTCAGAGGAGGTGTGCCCCCTGGTATAATTCACACATCAGGACCCTCAAGCAGAAAGTGCGAAGACTGGAAAGGAAGTGGCATTCTTGTAAAATAGACAACTACCATGTAGCCTGGAAAGACTGTCTATTAGTTTACAAAAAGGCCCTTCGCAAGGCTAGAACAGCTTATTTTTCTTCTTTGATTGAGGAAAATAAGAGCAACCCCAGATTTCTTTTCAGCACTGTGGCCAAATTAACCAGGAGTCACAGTGTTTTAGATCCACGTATCCCTTCTTCCCTTAGTGGTGAAGACTTCATGAGCTTCTTCACTGATAAAGTTCTAGCTATCAGAGAGAAAGCTAACCAGGCCATCCCAACAACTGGACCATCACCAGATGTGCCGACTGTGGGAACATACAGGGTCTCCAACGAGCCCCTATACTCCTTCACCCCTATATATTTTTCTGAGGCGTCATCGCTAATTCAGAAATCCAAGACCACCACGTGTCTTTTAGATCCCATCCCAACACACCTGTTGAAGGATGTTCTACCACTGATAGGCAGTTCTATCCTGGACCAGATCAATGGTTCTTTAGTGTCAGGTTATGTACCCCGGTCCTACAAGGTGGCAGTGATTAAGCCGTTGCTTAAAAAACCATCACTGGATCCTGACATATGAGCAAATTATAGGCCGATATCCAACCTTCCTTTTATCTCTAAAGTTCTTGAGAAGGTGGTGGTGACTCAGTTACTGGAGCACCTGCAGAGGAACAGCCTGTTGAGATGTTTCAGTCAGGCTTTAGAGCTCACCACAGCACAGAAACAGCACTTCTTAAAGTTACTAATGATCTTCTCATAGCTTCAGATCATGGACTGGTCTCTATGCTGGTTCTGCTGGACCTCAGTGCTGCTTTTGATCCAGTTGATCACAGCATCCTGTTACAGAGACTGGAACATGTGATTGGGATTAAAGGGACAGCACTAGACTGGTTTAGATCATATTTATCTGATAGATACCAGTTTGCTCATGTCCATGGTGCTCCCTCCTCATACAGTAGGGTTAGCCATGGAGTTCCTCAAGGTTCTGTACTCGGACCAATCCTCTTCACATTGTACATGCTTCCCTTAGGGAACATTATTCGGCAGCATGGGATACATTTTCATTGTTATGCTGATGACACTCAGCTCTATTTATCCATGAAACCAGAGGAGACAGAGAAGTTAGTGAAGCTCCAGACCTGTCTTAAAGACATAAAGTCCTGGATGTCTTCAAATGTCCTCCTCCTTAACCCAGGAAAAACTGGGGTCATGGTGTTTGGTCCTGAACCTCTCAGGGATAGATTAGATCACATGATCACTCTAGATGGTATCTCATTAACATCTAGTCTCTCTGTGAGGAATCTAGGAGTAACTTTTGATCAAACTCTCTCCTTCAACTCACACATTAAATTAGTCTCTAGTGCCTTTTTTCACTTGAGGAACATCACAAAGATCAGGAAGCTGCTGACCCACCATGATGCTGAAAAGTTAGTCCAGCATTTGTTCCTTCCAGGCTGGACTATTGTAATTCTTTATTATCAGGGTGTCCAAACAACTCTTTAAGAAGCCTCCAGCTGATCCAAAATGCTGCAGCCAGAGTTCTGACAGGTATTGACCACAGAGGTCACATGACTCCTGTAATGGCGTCGCTTCATTGGCTGCCTGTTAAATTTAGAATAATTTTTAAAACCCTTCTTTTGACCTACAAGGTCCTCAGAGGCCTAGCTCCATCCTACCTGGAGGAGCTAGTGATACCTTATCAGCCCAATAGACCGCTCCGCTCTCAGAATGCTGGTCTACTTGTGGTTCCCAGAGTTTCTAGGGGCAGAATGGGGGGCTGAGCATTTAGCTACCAGGCCCCCCTGCTATGGAACCAGCTCCCTGTCCAGGTACGGGAGGCTGACTCCATCTCTACTTTAAGATCAGACTTAAAACCTTCCTCTTTGAAAAAGCGTATTGTTACTAATTCTGTAGTTCCAGTTACTATCATAGACAGACAAACTATCATACTTAGGGGGTCGTCTAATCATTAGGTCACATCTTAGCTGTGCTGTTATAGGCCTCTCCTCTCTCCTTTCCTCTCCTCTCCTCTCTCTCTACCCAGCCCCCCCATCAGTAGGAGGGTCCCCCTACATGAGCCTGGTCCTGCTCAAGGTTTCTTCCTGTTAAAGGGGAATTTTTCCTGCCACTGTTGCTTGTTGGGGGTCAGGCCCTGGGATTCTGGAGAGGGTCTAGAGACAATGTTGA
Organism: Takifugu flavidus; assembly: GCF_003711565.1. Taxonomy (NCBI): domain Eukaryota; kingdom Metazoa; phylum Chordata; class Actinopteri; order Tetraodontiformes; family Tetraodontidae; genus Takifugu; species Takifugu flavidus. The sequence continues at coordinate 18,217,321 of NC_079524.1, forward strand.
TTGTATAAGACGCTATATAAATAAAGATTGATTTGATTTGATTTGATTTGATTTGATTTGATGGATGGATGGATGGATGGATGGATGGATGATGGATGGATGGATGATGGATGGATGGATGGATGGATGGATGGATGGATGGAGGATGATGGATGGATGGGTGGATGGATGATGATGATGATGATGGATGGATGGATGGGTGGATGGATGATGGAGGGGTGGGTGGATGGATGGATGGATGGATGGATGGATGGATGGATGGGTGGATGGATGGATGGATGGATGGATGGATGGATGGATGGATGGATGGATGGATGGTGGATGGATGGATGGATGGGTGGATGGATGGATGATGATGATGGATGGATGGGTGGATGGATGATGGATGGGTGGGTGGATGGATGGATGATGGATGGATGGATGGATGGATGGATGATGATGATGGATGGGTGGATGGATGGATGATGGATGGATGGATGGATGATGATGGATGGATGGATGGATGATGGATGGATGGATGGATGGATGATGATGGATGGATGGATGATGATGGATGATGGATGGATGGATGGATGGATGGATGATGGATGGATGGATGGATGGATGATGATGGATGATGGATGGATGGATGATGGATGATGGATGGACAGACAGATCAACAGACGGCCCTTGTTCCCTCAGGTCAAAGGTCAGGTTTAGGTTCATGTCAGTAATCCCTCTCACCAAAACAAACAGATGTACCTCACAGACCTTCTCCTGCTCGATGATGACGATGACCTTTGACCCTCAGGCTCTCTGCAGGGGCCCCGGAGGGGTGCCGGGGGGGTGCCGGGGGGTCCCGGGGGTGGGGGCAGACCAATCCCGGGGCCCTCGGGGACGCCAGCCAGAGATCCTCTTACTGTCTGCCTCTCAGGAGCAGCACTAAGCACCATAATCTGGAGGGGGGGGGGGGGGGGGGGGCGATCATCTGTGTCCCTGTGATGATGATGATGATGATGATGATGATGGGGGGGCTTTTTAACCCCTCCCTCAGCCACATCTTCATCCTCTCCTGTTAATCTGAGTCTAGCGGGTGGATTAGTGGCCCCTCTGCAGCACCGCTGCGTTTCCAGAGTTTCCTCCACAACATCTCAGATTACGACTTTAATCAGTTTCCACTTGCAGCTCAGGGGGACGTTGGAGCTAGCATGGTTGCTAATGACGTCAAGGTGGAGGGTTCTATCCTCAGTGTCTGGCTTTAGTCAACGTAAATGACTGGTAAACAATGTCGTCAATGTAAATAACTGGTAAACAATGTCGTCAACGTAACTAACTGGTAAACGTTGTTGTCAACGTAAATAACTGGTAAACGTTGTCGTCAACGTAAATAACTGGTAAACGTTGTTGTCAATGTAAATAACTGGTAAACACTGTTATCAATGTAAATAACTGGTAAACACTGTTATCAATGTAAATAACTGGTAAATGTTGTTGTCGATGTAAATAACTGGTAAACGTTGTTGTCAATGTAAATAACTGGTAAACACTGTTGTCAATGTAAATAACTGGTAAACACTGTTATCAATGTAAATAACTGGTAAACGTTGTTGTCAATGTAAATAACTGGTAAACGTTGTTGTCAATGTAAATAACTGGTAAACACTGTTATCAATGTAAATAACTGGTAAACATTGTTGTCAATGTAAATAACTGGTAAACACTGTTATCAATGTAAATAACTAGTAAACAATGTCGTCAACGTAACTAACTGGTAAACGTTGTTGTCAACGTAAATAACTGGTAAACGTTGTCGTCAACGTAAATAACTGGTAAATGTTGTTGTCAACATAAATAACTGGTAAACATTATCGTCAATGTAAATAACTGGTAAACGTCGTCAATGTAAATAACTGGTAAACACTGTTGTCAATGTAAATAAGTGGTAAACATTGTTGTCAATGTAAATAAGTGGTAAACATTGTTGTCAATGTAAATAAGTGGTAAACGTTGTTGTCAACGTAAATAACTGGTAAACATTGTTGTCAATGTAAATAACTGGTAAACGTTGTTGTCAATGTAAATAACTGGTAAACGGTGCTAACGGTGATAGGGTTAGGGCTAACGAGGTGTGTGCGGGTTAGGGTTAGGGTTAGGGTTAGGGCTACGAGGTGTGTGTGGGTTAGGGTTAGGGTTAGGGCTAACGAGGTGTGTGTGGGTTAGGGTTAGGGTTAGGGCTAACGAGGTGTGTGTGGGTTAGGGTTAGGGTTAGGGCTAACGAGGTGTGTGTGTGTGGCGCTGCTGCGAGCACACCCCAACATTCACTGACAGCGACAATCATCAGAAGCAGCTTCCTCATGCTAATGCCATCATTACCTTCGGTGTCGGGGATCATTTGACATCCCTCTTTGTTTAGGCTGAGGTAAAATGAGTCTGTTAGTCTGTTAATCCAGCGGGATTAGGAAGCAACAACAATCCCCCATGGAGCCGGTGTGTGACCGAGCGAGAGTGCCGCACGTGTGCCCACACTCTGATTTACCCTTGAACTTTCCTCACATTTCAGAGACACTTATTACTTTAGGAGATACACAAAACCATGATAATGATGAGGGTGATCACCGGCTTCCTGATGAAGATGATGATGAGGATGATGATGGTAGGAGGAGGAGAATGATGATTGAGGGGGGGCTATCTGCTAGAAGAGTGTAGGGATTAGCTGATATTTCCCTGGCATTACACACGCTTTGCTGAGCATCTACTTAAGTCCTGCCTTATGCGCCACTGTCTGGAACACACACACAAAAAGCCCTCTGTCCCATTCACACACACAAAGACTATTAGCACAGTCCAGCTCATCCTCTCAATGCACAGAAGAAAAGAGAGAAAAACATGTTAAGTCTTTGTCCTCTCCTGTCTGGGCCTATTCACTCTCCCATCCATGGCAGGAAGTGCGAGGGTGGAAACTGCCAGTGGAGATGTTCTTGGCCATTGATGACTGGCGTTAGCATAAACAGGAATGTTCTGTCCAGCAACTTATGGAGCATCCATGTTAGCAACCACAAAGAGCCTTCAACAGAAGGACGACGTGATGACGGGGAGACCTGATGCATGTGCACACACCTGGGCCGGACAGGAGGAACACCTCTGACGTTCATGAGGGTCAAACAGCTGATCACTTACAGTACGGACCAGCAGTGGGCAGCAACCAGCACAGCCAGTCCCGCTGACCCAGTTTTCCACACGTCCAGTAAAAGCTATCAACAGCAAGAGTTAGCCTCAGCACCCAATCAAACAACACAATAACAACACCACTGATCAACTACTGAGGGAAGAGACTCAACATTAATGCTTTATATTGATCAACCTGTTAGCAATTCCTGATATTAAGGATCTAACCCTAACCCTAACCCTAACCCTAACCCTAACCCCTAACACATCAAACTAATATAGAGCTAAAGTCACTAACAAGTGAGCTTCTGACTCTTCCCTTCTAACCTCCTTCTAACCCTAACCCTGACCCTCTAACCCTAACCCTAACCCTTCTAGCCTCCTTCTAACCCTAACCCTAACCCTCACCCTCTAACGCTAACCCTCTATCCCTAACCCTGACCCTTCTAGCCTCCTTCTAACCCTAACCCTGACCCTCTAACCCTAACCCTCTAACCCTAACCCTCTACCCTAACCCTAACCCTAACCCTAACCCTAACCCTGACCCTCTAACCCTAATCCTCTAACCCTAACCCTTCTAGCCTCCTTCTAACCCTAACCCTGACCCTCTAACCCTAACCCTCTAACCCTAACCCTAACCCTCTACCCTAACCCTAACCCTAACCCTGACCCTCTAACCCTAACCCTTCTAGACTCCTTCTAACCCTAACCCTCTAACCCTAACCCTGACCCTCTAACCCTAACCCTTCTAGACTCCTTCTAACCCTAACCCTCTAACCCTAACCCTGACCCTCTAACCCTAACCCTTCTAGACTCCTTCTAACCTTCTAACCCTAACCCTAACCCTTCTAGCCTCCTTCTAACCCTAACCCTGACCCTAACCCTTCTAGCCTCCTTCTAACCCTAACCCTGACCCTCTAACCCTAACCCTTCTAGCCTCCTTCTAACCCTAACCCTAACCCTCTAACGCTAACCCTCTAACCCTAACCCTTCTAGCCTCCTTCTAACCCTAACCCTGACCCTCTAACCCTAACCCTAACCCTCTAACCCTAACCCTTCTAGCCTCCCTCTAACCCTAACCCTCTAACCCTAACCCTAACCCTCTAACCCTAACCCTTCTAGACTCCTTCTAACCCTAACCCTCTAACCCTAACCCTGACCCTCTAACCCTAACCCTTCTAGACTCCTTCTAACCCTCTAACCCTAACCCTAACCCTTCTAGCCTCCTTCTAACCCTACCCTAACCCTAACCCTAACCCTTCTAGACTCCTTCTAACCCTAACCCTCTAACCCTAACCCTAACCCTCTAGCCTCCTTCTAACCCTAACCCTAACCCTCTAACCCTAACCCAGACCCTCTAACCCTAACCCTCTAACCCTAACCCTTCTAGACTCCTCTAACCCTAACCCTAACCTAACCCTTCTAGACTCCTTCTAACCCTAACCCTAACCCTAACCCTTCTAGACTCCTTCTAACCTTCTAACCCTAACCCTAACCCTTCTAGACTCCTTCTAACCCTAACCCTAACCCTAACCCTACCCTAACCCTAACCCCTAACACATCAACTAATATAGAGCTAAAGTCACTAACAAGTGAGCTTCTGACTCTTCCCTTCTAACCTCCTTCTAACCCTAACCCTGACCCTCTAACCCTAACCCTCTATCCCTAACCCTGACCCTTCTAGCCTCCTTCTAACCCTAACCCTGACCCTCTAACCCTAACCCTTCTAGACTCCTTCTAACCCTAACCCTAACCCTAACCCTCTACCCTAACCCTAACCCTCTAACGCTAACCCTCTAACCCTAACCCTAACCCTGACCCTTCTAGCCTCCTTCTACCCTAACCCTAACCCTAACCCTAACCCTAACCCTCTAACCCTAACCCTAACCCTTCTAGCCTCCCTCTAACCCTAACCCTGACCCTCTAACCCTAACCCTTCTAGACTCCTTCTAACCCTAACCCTCTAACCCTAACCCTGACCCTCTAACCCTAACCCTTCTAGACTCCTTCTAACCCTAACCCTCTAACCCTAACCCTGACCCTCTAACCCTAACCCTTCTAGACTCCTTCTAACCTTCTAACCCTAACCCTAACCCTTCTAGCCTCCTTCTAACCCTAACCCTGACCCTAACCCTTCTAGCCTCCTTCTAACCCTAACCCTGACCCTCTAACCCTAACCCTTCTAGCCTCCTTCTAACCCTAACCCTAACCCTCTAACGCTAACCCTCTAACCCTAACCCTTCTAGCCTCCTTCTAACCCTAACCCTGACCCTCTAACCCTAACCCTAACCCTCTAACCCTAACCCTTCTAGCCTCCCTCTAACCCTAACCCTCTAACCCTAACCCTAACCCTCTAACCCTAACCCTTCTAGACTCCTTCTAACCCTAACCCTCTAACCCTAACCCTGACCCTCTAACCCTAACCCTTCTAGACTCCTTCTAACCTCTAACCCTAACCCTAACCCTTCTAGCCTCCTTCTAACCCTAACCCTAACCCTAACCCTTCTAACTCCTTCTAACCCTCTAACCCTAACCCTAACCCTTCTAGCCTCCTTCTAACCCTAACCCTAACCCTCTAACCCTAACCCAGACCCTCTAACCCTAACCCTTCTAGACTCCTTCTAACCCTAACCCTAACCCTAACCCTTCTAGACTCTTCTAACCCTAACCCTAACCCTAACCCTTCTAGACTCCTTCTAACCCTAACCCTAACCCTTCTAGACTCCTTCTAACCCTAACCCTAACCCTAACCCTAACCCTAACCCTTCTAGACTCCTTCTAACCCTAACCCTAACCCTAACCCTAACCCTTCTAGACTCCTTCTAACCTCTAACCCGCGCTTCTCAAATAGTGGGGCGCGCCCCCCTGGGGGCGCGGTGCGATGCCAGGGGGGCGCGTGTGACCCCGGAGAACATGTTTTTTTTTTTTTTTTGCCGTACTAGAATAAAGTGTAATTGCACATCCCGCGCGCACACACCACAGAGCAGAGACAGGAAGTGCAGTGAACAAACCACCAAAATACTTAACAGTGATGAAAAGAAAAGCGGAGAGAGACGGAGATAATGAGACATACAAAAGTCTCCCGAAAGCTAAGACGAGGAAATATGACGAAGCATTTATAGCGCTTGGCTTCACTGCGACTACGGTGGGAGACGAGGAAAGACCGGTGTGTTTACTGTGTCTAAAAAATGTGGCAGGACAGCATGGAGCAAATAAATGAAGGCGTCACTTAAAGACATTACACCCCAGGCACGCTGATCAGCCGCTTGAGTTTTTTCGGCAAAAACGTGCCGAATATTGGCAGCAATCATCCCGCTTTGGTCATATTTCTTTCTTTTTTTGTTTTCTTTAATATTAATAAGGATACAATGTTATGCAGAGGTGTACTTATAACAATTTCATAGACAAATGATACTAATTATAGTCACGGCCGGGGGGGGGCGCAAGCGCAAAATGTTTTCTTCTTCCTGGGGGGGCGTAACAGAAAATAATTGAGAAGCACTGCTCAACCCTAACCCTAACCCTTCTAGCCTCCTTCAACCCTAACCCTAAACTCTAACCCTAACCCAGATGTGTTTTACCTCAGTGGAATCATCATCTGACAACTATTCCTATCACTGAAAATGTAAAAAAGTCAACGTTTAAAGCGCAGCGCTCCCGGCTGCTAGCATGTTCTGACGTGTTTGACACAAGATCAAAGTGATCGTTCATGTGTGCTTCACGTTTCTCTATAGGTTTCCTGTATTCGGCCTCACACTCGCTTCACTTTGTGCCACTTCACAACCCCCCGATTTTAACCCTTTCTGAATTATCCATAGCTGCACTGGTTCTCCGCTCCACAACCCAACCCAACCCCCCCAGCTTGTCCTGTCGGTGCGTTCCCTCTCTCAGTATCTCTCCATCCCCTTCCTCTTCCCTTGCCTCCTTTTTCCTCTTACTCTATGGCAGCCTTTTACTTTCTCAGCTCGTCTCCCCCTTCCATCGCTCCGCTCTCCCTCCCCTCCTCTCCCATCTCCTCCTCCCCTCCTCTCCCTCTCCTCCTCTCTCTTGGTGTAACTGTAGGATATAGGTCAGCAGGGCGGCTTGGCTGACTCGTGTCTAGACTCATCCTCAGACTTGGGGGCATACAGTCGCACAACAGAGCACATTGACCAGCACAATCACTACAACACACTGGCTTTCCACTGAACGCCCAATTGTGAGTGTTGGTGTGTGTGCGTGTGCACGTGGAAGTGAATAAAAAAAAGCTCAAGGGCAAAGTTTTTCCTAGGAAGCACCAAAACCATGAACACCATCTGTGAGAGGTAGAATGCCAGAATAAATGCCAATTCTGTGGGGCAGATATTTGTAGCAGGGCAAACGTGACCACAAGGGGGGGAGGGGGTACTGCTTTATCTGCTTATTGATGGTTTATTATTGTTGTAGCTAAGTAAATATAAAAGACAATGGAGAGTCAGCGTAAGCATGCAGTGGGGGGATTGGTAGTTTAACAGCAGTGGGGACGGGTCGACGGGCTCAAAGTGTGTGTTAGTGTGTCTGTAGTTCTTGTTCTTTAGTGTCAGGTTATGGACCCCGGTCCTACAAGGTGGCAGTGATTAAGCCGTTGCTAAAACCATCACTGGATCCTGACATATTAGCAAATTATAGTCGAATATCCAACCTTCCTTTGATCTCTAAAGTTCTAGAGAAGGTGGTGGTGACTCAGTTACTGGAGCACCTGCAGAGGAACAGCCTGTTTGAGATGTTTCAGTCAGGCTTTAGAGCTCATCACAGTACAGAAACAGCACTTCTTAAAGTCACTAATGATCTTCTCATAGCTTCAGATCATGGACTGGTCTCTATGCTGGTTCTGCTGGACCTCAGTGCTGCTTTTGATCCAGTTGATCACAGCATCCTGTTACAGAGACTGGAACATGTGATTGGGATTAAAGGGACAGCACTAGACTGGTTTAGATCATATTTATCTGATAGATCCCAGTTTGCTCATGTCCATGGAGTTCCCTCCTCATACAGTAGGGTTAGCCATGGAGTTCCTCAAGGTTCTGTACTTGGACCAATCCTCTTCACCTTGTACATGCTTCCCTTAGGGAACATTATTCGGCAGCATGGGATAAATGTTCATTGTTATGCTGATGACACTCAGCTCTATTTATCCATGAAACCAGAGGAGACAGAGAAGTTAGTGAAGCTCCAGACCTGTCTTAAAGACATAAAGTCCTGGATGTCTTCAAATTTCCTCCTCCTTAACTCAGGAAAAACTGAGGTCATGGTGTTTGGTCCTGAACCTCTCAGGGATAGATTAGATCACATGATCACTCTAGATGGGATCTCATTAACATCTAGTCTCTCTGTGTCAATCAGGTATTGACCGCAGAGGTCACATGACTCCTGTAATGGCGTCGCTTCATTGGCTGCCCGTTAATTTAGAATAATTTTTAAAACCCTTCTTTTGACCTACCAGGTCCTCAGAGGCCTAGCTCCATCCTACCTGGAGGAGCTAGTGATACCTTATCAGCCCAAGACCACTCCGCTCTCAGAATGCTGGTCTACTTGTGGTCCCCAGAGTCTAGGGGTAGAATGAGGGGGCGAGCATTTAGCTACCAGGCCCCCTGCTATGGAACCAGCTCCCTGTCCAGGCCCCCCTGCTATGGAACCAGCTCCCTGTCCAGGTACGGGAGGCTGACTCCATCGCTACTTTAAGATCAGACTTAAAACCTTCCTCTTTGAAAAAGCTTATTGTTACTAATTCTGTAGTTCCAGTTACTATCATAGACAGACTAATTACCATACTTAGGGATCGTCTAATCGTTAGGTCACATCTTAGCTATGCTGCTAGAGGCCGAGGCTGCCGGGGTCTGGAAACATGATCACCTGATCACCAGGATGCTGGAACCCTGCTGGGTCCTGGCTGCCTCTCAGGCTCTGGGTTTCTGTCAAGCACAGAAACGAGAAATGTTTTAATTGTAACACTATAAATAAAGATGCATTGATTTAAATATACCCTAGCTCCCTACGTAGGGAGGTGGCTTCAGTGAACTACTAAGTATCCTCACTAATGACACAAGATTCAACCTCTGGACAGAAAAATGTCTTCTGTTATCTTAATCTTTAACAAAATTTTTAATTCATAATTAGCAGCATGCCTGTGTGTGACAACAAAGGATGATGGGATTTATTGTTGTTGTTCATTAGTTTCTTGGTGCACTATTGGACCCATTGAGCTACCTATGCAGGGTGGAGTGATCCTCACGTACCATGAGGACAGCGTCCATGTGCACTCATCACACGAGTGCACACTCGAGGGAAAGGGGGGTGGGGGGGGGTTGTGATCACTCCAATGCCTTTTTCCTCCTCTCATTTAAGAACATTTCTGCTGAAGTCTTCCTCCCAGCTCCAGCTGTTAGACACATCAGTCTAAATGTACACAAATTCCAAATGCAAGCACGCGTCCATGCGTCCACGCGTCCATGCGTCCACGCGTCCATGCGTCCACGCGTCCATGCGTCCATGCGTGGCTGGCTGTGCATTAGCACTTCATGCATATGGAAACTTTAATCACGCTCTTGCACAAACAAACACACCTTTGCTCCAGACTGTGGTGCCATAATGATCTGCTGCTTCCAGGCTGGACGTGATGCACCTTTGTGATTCGTCTCCTCTGTCTGGCCTTTCACTCCATGTTGGAGCCTCTTTCAGCCTCTTTCTGCTGCGGTTGGCACTGACGTGTGGCTCATTGTGGGACAAAGACATCGTTACCGTTACAACGGTGACTTGACTGACCTGTAAAATGAAGGCAAAGCTGACAGGCACCAGACAGTCAGCCACATGTGTCCTCTTGATACTCCGACACACAACTTGACCTTGAGAGAAGAGCACGAGAGTGCTGTTCTATTGTTTGTCCTGGGTTGGAAGAGAAAACGATGTGAGATCAGAGAAGGCTGAACTATCCTGTTCTCCTGCGTTTAACCTTCTCAAAGCAACAGCCAACCACCAAGTTACCGTCTAATACGACAACTACTCAAATTTAGACACTCAATAAACCTTTATAAACCTTTATAAACCTTTATAAAGCTTTATAAACACCAACCCCTCGTGGTCTAATGTGGCCAATTATTACTGCGACGATGCAGCGGCGCCGATGGATGTGTTACGTAATTATGCTAACAAAAAAGTAAGTGTACTCCACTACAGTTACAAAAAGAGCACATCATTGGATTCCAGGTACATTTGGCGGTGCAGAGACAGAGACAGAGACAGAGACAGAGACAGAGACAGACAGGTGGTGCATGTCTCACAGCTCTGGGCAGTGGTAGGTCAGTCTGTTGGCAGCTGCAACAGGAGACTTTTGGCGTGCACAAAGCAGAAGGTTTTTGGTATGACATGCCGTTGGTTTGGGGACGATGCTCTTTGGAGGAAGTCAGCAGCACTAGCCTGTGCACAAGAGAAGGGACAGCATAGTCTCAATGTCCTTTAATATGGACGAAGAGACAGCGATCAGCAGCAGCTGCAGCTGTACTGCAGGGTATTACAGGTTACTTTTCCTTGTGTGGCAAGATGGAGCTCTGAATTTATGGCCATTGCCAAACCTTATAGGAGATCAGCTGGTGGACATCTGTTTAAGACACGGCATGACCAGGCTGAACCCCGGAGAGAGGACTCATCTCAGGGAGTGTGTAGCTGTCCTACAGCCACTTGCTCAACCTGTTGACCGCCGCTAAAGAAGAAGACAGGGGCCAAAGAGTTGGTTGAGAAGGCAACCTCTTTAGAATCCAGGGAACCTCCTGCAGCTGTCCCTGAGACTGATGGATGAGATGGGGACGTTTGTGTTTGGAAAGAAAAACAGGACTAAAAAGCAGAAAAGAAGAAGAGGTTCAATGGTTGCTCGATGATATTGTGAAGAGCAGCGATTCCCTGAATGCATTTTCTTTAATGAAGCATCTCTTCATCAATCAACCGATCGATCAGTCAATTAATCAATCCTTATTTATATGGTGTCTGTTACAACGGTCTCTACAGTGGTCTCTAGGTGCTTTCCAGAATCCCAGGGCCTGGCCCCCAACAAGCCAGTCTTTTGGCAGTAGCAGGTCTAGAGGCAGTAGCAGGTCTAGTGGCAGGAGCAGGTCTAGTGGCAGTAGCAGGTCTGGTGGCAGTAGGAGGTCTGGTGGCCGTAGCAGGTCTAGTGGCAGGAGCAGGTCTAGTGGCAGTAGCAGGTCTGGTGGCAGTAGCAGGTCTAGAGGCAGTAGCAGGTCTAGTGGCAGTAGGAGGTCTAGTGGCAGTAGCAGGTCTGGTGGCAGTAGCAGGTCTACTAGTGGCAGTAGCAGGTCTGGTGGCAGTAGCAGGTCTGGTGGCAGTAGCAGGTCTAGAGGCAGTAGCAGGTCTGTGGCAGTAGCAGGTCTATGGCAGTAGCAGGTCTGGTGGCAGTAGCAGGTCTAGAGGCAGTAGCAGGTCTGTGGCAGTAGCAGGTCTAGTGGCAGTAGCAGGTCTGGTGGCATAGCAGGTCTGGTGGCAGTAGGAGGTCTGGTGGCAGTAGCAGGTCTGGTGGCAGTAGCAGGTCTGTGGCAGTAGCAGGTCTGGTGGCAGTAGCAGGTCTGGTGGCAGTAGCAGGTCTGGTGGCAGTAGCAGGTCTGGTGGCAGTAGCAGGTCTGGTGGCAGTAGGAGGTCTGGTGGCAGTCGCAGGTCTAGTGGCAGTATCAGGTCTGGTGGCAGTAGCAGGTCTGGTGGCAGTAGCAGGTCTGGTGGCAGTAGGGATCTGGTGGCAGTAGCAGGTCTGGTGGCAGGTAGCAGGTCTGGTGGCAGTAGCAGGTGTAGTGGCAGTATCAGGTCTGGTGGCAGTAGGAGGCTAGTGGCAGTAGCAGGTCTGGTGGCAGTAGCAGGTCTGTTGCAGTAGCAGGTCTGGGTGTGGCAGTCTGGGGGTCAGGTCTGGTGGCAGTAGGAGATCTGGTGGCAGTAGTCAGGTCTGGTGTGTAGGGCGTGGAGCAGGTCTGTGGCAGTAGCAGGTCTAGTGGCAGTAGCAGGTCTAGTGGCAGTAGCAGGTCTAGTGGCAGTAGCAGGTCTGGTGGCAGTAGGAGGTCTAGTGGCAGTAGCAGTCTGGTGGCAGTAGCAGGTCTAGTGGCAGTAGCAGGTCTGGTGGCAGTAGCAGGTCTGGTGGCAGTAGCAGGTCTGGTGGCAGTAGCAGGTCTTGGCAGTAGCAGGTCTGGTGGCAGTAGCAGGTCTAGTGGCAGTAGCAGGTCTAGAGGCAGTAGCAGGTCTGGATGGCAGTAGCAGGTCTGGTGGCAGTAGCAGGTCTAAGGCAGTAGCAGGTCTGGTGGCAGTAGCAGGTCTAGTGGCAGTAGCAGGTCTGGTGGCAGTAGCAGGTCTGGTGGCAGTAGCAGGTCTGGTGGCAGTAGCAGGTCTGGTGGCAGTAGCAGGTCTGGTGGCAGTAGCAGGTCTGGTGGCAGTATCAGGTCTGGTGGCAGTAGGAGGTCTGGTGGCAGTCGCAGGTCTAGTGGCAGTATCAGTCTGGTGGCAGTAGCAGGTCTAGTGGCAGTAGCAGGTCTGGTGGCAGTAGCAGGTCTGGTGGCAGTAGCAGGTCTAGTGGCAGTAGCAGGTCTAGAGGCAGTAGCAGGTCTGATGGCAGTAGCAGGTCTGGTGGCAGTAGCAGGTCTAGAGGCAGTAGCAGGTCTGGTGGCAGTAGCAGGTCTAGTGGCAGTAGCAGGTCTGGTGGCAGTAGCAGGTCTGGTGGCAGTAGGAGGTCTGGTGGCAGTAGCAGGTCTGGTGGCAGTAGCAGGTCTGGTGGCAGTAGCAGGTCTGGTGGCAGTAGCAGGTCTGGTGGCAGTAGCAGGTCTGGTGGCAGTATCAGGTCTGGTGGCAGTAGGAGGTCTGGTGGCAGTCGCAGTCTAGTGGCAGTATCAGGTCTGGTGGCAGTAGCAGGTCTGGTGGCAGTAGCAGGTCTGGTGGCAGTAGGAGATCTGGTGGCAGTAGCAGGTCTGGTGGCAGTAGCAGGTCTGGTGGCAGTAGCAGGTGTAGTGGCAGTATCAGGTCTGGTGGCAGTAGGGGTGTCTAGTGGCAGTAGCAGGTCTAGTGGCAGTCGCAGGTCTGGTGGCAGTATCAGGTCTGGTGGCAGTAGCAGGTCTAGTGGCAGTAGCAGGTCTGGTGGCAGTAGCAGGTCTGGTGGCAGTAGCAGGTCTAGTGGCAGTAGCAGGTCTAGAGGCAGTAGCAGGTCTGATGGCAGTAGCAGGTCTGGTGGCAGTAGCAGGTCTAGAGGCAGTAGCAGGTCTGGTGGCAGTAGCAGGTCTAGTGGCAGTAGCAGGTCTGGTGGCAGTAGCAGGTCTGGTGGCAGTAGCAGGTCTGGTGGCAGTAGCAGGTCTGGTGGCAGTATCAGGTCTGGTGGCAGTAGGAGGTCTGGTGGCAGTCGCAGGTCTAGTGGCAGTATCAGGTCTGGTGGCAGTAGCAGGTCTGGTGGCAGTAGCAGGTCTGGTGGCAGTAGGAGATCTGGTGGCAGTAGCAGGTCTGGTGGCAGTAGCAGGTCTGGTGGCAGTAGCAGGTGTAGTGGCAGTATCAGTCTGGTGGCAGTAGGAGGTCTAGTGGCAGTAGCAGGTCTAGTGGCAGTAGCAGGTCTGGTGGCAGTAGCAGGTCTGGTGGCAGTATCAGGTCTGGTGGCAGTAGGAATCTGGTGGCAGTAGCAGGTCTGGTGGCAGTAGCAGGTCTGGTGGCAGTAGCAGGTCTGGTGGCAGTAGCAGGTGTAGTGGCAGTATCAGGTCTGGTGGCAGTAGCAGGTCTGTGGCAGTAGCAGGTCTAGTGGCAGTAGCAGGTCTGTGGCAGTAGCAGGTCTAGTGGCAGTAGAGGTCTGGTGGCAGTAGCAGGTCTGGTGGCAGTAGCAGGTGTAGTGGCAGTATCAGGTCTGGTGGCAGTAGCAGGTCTAGTGGCAGTAGCAGGTCTAGTGGCAGTAGCAGGTCTAGTGGCAGTAGCAGGTCTGGTGGCAGTAGCAGGTCTGGTGGCAGTAGCAGGTCTAGTGGCAGTAGCAGGTCTAGTGGCAGTAGGAGGTCTGGTGGCAGTAGGAGGTCTGGTGGCAGTAGCAGGTCTGGTGGCAGTAGAGGTCTGGTGGCAGTAGCAGGTCTGGTGGCAGTAGCAGGTCTGGTGGCAGTAGCAGGTCTGGTGGCAGTAGCAGGTCTAGAGGCAGTAGCAGGTCTTTTGGCAGTCACAAGCCTGCTGAGGGGGGTGTAGCCTATTAAGAGGGGCGTGGTCTATATGGAGGGGCGTGGTCGTTTAGTTCCTTCCTCTACATCATCAAGTCAACAATGTCCACTTCCACTTTTACATGCCCTGGAACGCTGTGGGGATAAAAAGAGATGTTGAGGGCGACCATCAGAGAGTCCACAGGGTTAGGGTTAGGGTCAGGGTTAGCCCTAACCCTAACCCTAACCCTAACCCTAACCCTAACCCTAACCCTAACCCATACTTACCCATACAACTGGGTCCAAAGTCTTCATGTGCAGGAGGAGCAGGACACAATCTGGGGCTAGTTTGGAAACATGGTAATAATGTGTCTGCGTGTCTTAAACTGGTGCCACCAGTGGAGGACACGGAGGACAGCACTGGCACAGCTAGCGTGGCTAACACTCGGGAGGGTTAGCCACGAGTGGCCGTAGATCCATTAGTTGATAATTAGACCACTCAGTGTGTCCCAGGATGCTAAAATCACCCTGAACAACCAAAACTGCTGCCACACATCTCCTCCACAGAAGCTGAGCAGATCATGGATCTGGTGATCTTGTCAGTTTGCTGTCATAAATGATGAAAAATGGTGTCGGATCACTACACGCGCTGTAGATAAACAATCCCCATCTGTGGGGTTTCCCGAGCACGATGATGCACGTATGAGCTTCCATTACAGATCGGCTGGCTTCACATTTGAGGAGGAGGAACCTCCTTTACAGCTTTATGGAGCCAGATGGAATTAGCATGTTATATTTTAGTCCTCTAGTAGCTGCAGTAGGTCTGCTGTGTGTGTGTGTGTGTGTGTGTGTGTGTGTGTGTGTGTGTGAGTGTGTGTGTTTGAGAGAGAGCTCCATGTAATCAACATTACAAGACCCTCCATCAGCTTCACGTTTAGCCTCCATTTTCCACATCGATCATGTGATCGGCGTCATGGGAGACGAGCAGCTGCACACATCAATAATGGTCAGTTCACCACACACATGCAGCCGTGCATCACCTGTGTCTACCATCACCCATCCACACACGTTCATACACACGCATGAACGTGCACGCACGCACGCACACACACACACACACACATCTTCTGATGCTAATTTCCATTTCCTTATTTCTAAAGCAGCTCCTGAGATGAAACAGCAATAATATCGACATTCCCACCATATGTTTTGTATCATTTCCCAAAACAAATCCTGGAATCTAATATCAGCATGGATGAGGCAGGTTCACAGGTGTGCTGGGATGTGACAGGTAACATGACAGGACAGGGGTGAGCCTGGCGGAGCTAATAAACGGAAGGTCTTTATTTCCTAAAACATCGTAGCCTTCTCAGAAGTTAGCAGGTCACCATAACAACAAGTCCTGGAACCGACCACGATGGTTCCCTGACAGAACATTTCCAGAACTGCCATATAGAACCAGATCAAGTCTAATATTAATATTTCTGTATTGCCAGGTGAATGACGTCGGACCTGGACTCCCTTTACATCCAGTCTGGTCCTCTTCTGCTGAGCCGGGTTAGTGACCAACCTTCACCACTCAGTTATTGACATGGCCTCTCACACACACCTGAACACACACTTTGGGCCAGTTTTGCTCATCAGACAGATGCTGCTGTTAGAAACCCTCAACCATGTACTGATGTATGGATAATATATGATATAGTTCAGCCGTTCCCCGTCAAATAAGGAAATATTAGAAACTAGAGCTTCATCTGTCACTAATTCTGTAGTTAGGGTTACGATCACAGACAGGCAAATGATCATACTTAGGGGGTCGTCTAATCTTTCTTTCTTTCTTTCTTTCTTTCTTTCTTTCTTTCTTTCTTTCCTTCTTTCTTTCTTTTTCTTTCTTTCTTTCTTTCTTTCTTTCTTTCTTTTTCTTTCTTTCTTTCCTTCTCAGGTTCTCCTGCTTTTATGAAACATTCAAACCAAACTCAGACCATCTATATTTCATACATCATTTTGCAAACAACAGATGAATAAATTATATCATCAACATGGGCAGAACCTCTGAATCAGCAACTCACTATGGCCTGTATCTACGCTTTTAAGGGTGGTGTGTGTGTGTGTGTGTGTGTGTGTGTTTGTGTGTACATGCTATAATATAATGTATCCAACCATTAATGGAAAATAACCCTCAGCGCCAACAAAGAACTGAAATGTAATTACTGCTGTGAATAGCGCCACTGCTCTCTCTCTCACACACACACACACCACACACACAACACACACACACACACACACACACACACACACACACACACACACACACACCACACACACACACACACACACAGCAACGCTGGCTTGGAGGAACCAGAGAAATGAAGGCAGGGAAACGTGTGCACGAGGCGATCAGTGTTGCTCTAAAGGGTTCTTCAGATTTGGGCCTAACCCTAACCCTAACCCTAACCCTCTAACCCTAACCCTCTAACCCTAACCCTCTAACCCTACCAACCCTCTAACCCTAACCCTCTCACCCTAACCCTCTAACCCTAACCCTCTAACCCTAACCCTAACCCTCTCAACCCTAACCCTGATCCTAAAACCCTCTAACCTAACCTAACCCTCTACCCGTACCCTCTAACCCTAACCCTCTAACCCTAACCCTCTCCGGACCTCCACCCTCCTAACCCAACCCCCTAACCCCTCAACCACTAACACCTCTAAGAACCTCCTCAAATCTAACCCTCCCCTCTAACCCCTAACGACCCTACCCTCTAACCCTCTCCCCTAACCCTAACCCTAACCCTAACCCTGATCCAACCTAACCCTCTAACCTAACCCTAACCCTCTAACCCTCTACCCAAACCCTCTAACCCTAACCCTAACCCTCTAACCCTAACCCTAACCCTCTAACCTAACCCTCTAACCCTAACCCTCTAACCCTAACCCTAACCCTCTAACCCTAACCCTCTCACCCTAACCCTAACCCTCTAACCCTAACCCTAACCCTAACCCTAACCCTCTAACCCTAACCCTCTAACCCTAACCCTCAACCCTCTAACCCTAACCCTCTCACCCTAACCCTCTAACCCTAACCCTAACCCTCTAACCTAACCCTAACCCTAACCCTCTAACCCTAACCCTCTAAACCCTATACCACCCAGGGGTGGGCAAACATTTTGATTCGTGGGCCACAATGGGTTCTAACATTTGACAAAGGGGCCGGACCAGGAGCAGATGGATGGATGGAGTGCTTTGGTAACCTCACCTCATTGGAGAAAAAATACACATCTTGGGATATGGAGAAAACATGTGCTTTAATTTCAAATGAAAATGAAGAGAAGCATTACAACAAAATATCTGACTTTGGAATGAGTCTTAAAACACTTAAAATCAAATGAATAAAATGTGCCTTTTAAAAAAAAATGAATAACCATTTCTATTTTAAAGCACTGAAAGTTCTGTTATCCTTCAGGATATCACCATCACTCTCCTCCTGACTGTCTTTTTTCTAGTGGGAAAACACCAGAATTGCAGTGAAAATTTTAACATTAACAAGGTTATTCATTTAATTTTTCAAGTTTGGCGGGCCGGATTAAAACGTTTAACGGGCCGCGTGTGGCCCCCGGGCCTTAGTTTGCCCATGCCTGCTCTAACCCTAACCCTCTAACCCTAACCCTCTCACCCTAACCCTGATCCTAAACCTAACCCTAACACTCTAACCCCGAACCCTAACCCTCTCACCCTAACCTCTAACCTAACCCTCTAACCCTAACCCTAACCCTCTAACCCTAACCCTAACCCTCTAACCCTAACCCTCTCACCCTAACCTATAACCCTAACCTCGAACCTAACCCTTAACCCTAACCCTCACTAGCCCTAACCCTAACCCTCTAACCCTAACCTAACCCTAACCCTCTAGCCCTAACCCTAACCCTAACCCTCTAGCCCTAACCCTCAGTCATGGAGCCACCGATGGATTGGTCCTCTGAAGATCTGTTCAGTTCTGTGGTCCAATGAAACAGCAGCTTTGTTTCGGCCTCCTCAGCAGCCATGACAGATATTCCTCTGCATCCTATAGTAAATGTATATTTTATCTAAACATCTCCTGATCTCTCTCTGGACCCACCATCCTCCAGTTATTGGGAAGATGAAACATGAAGAGTGAAATATGGAGCCCTGTTGTTCCTGAATAATGCAGCAGTGAGAGGCATATGGTAAATACGTGTTGAAAGCATACATTCCATTTCTTTTGTATACAAATCAGCTGCAGGCCGCGCCCGCAGGGGAACAGGGTGGCTGTGGAGATCTGGCATCTATATCTACGGACGCTTATATTATTTAGACGCGCATGGATTATTGTCCCTTCTGCTTTTGTTAACTGTGTCAGATTGTTTTCAGTGACAGAGGAGAGAACAGGAAGAGAGACGCTCACGTTATCACGGTGTGTAGCGTTAGCTGCATATCTGCCTGAGCTCTGCACACGGCACAGAGCCACACCAAAGTCGCATGAAAAGAACCTTTTTCCTTCAATGAAAACGTGCACTATTAATAAAAGTCTGCTTTGAACATTCATTTTAAGGTCTTCCATCACTAAAACTGTTCAAACTTGGCCAGCAACCAATGGGAGGTAGCAAATATGCTAATTACACACAGCTCACTCGCATACAAGAAAATGAACAAGACTCTTGTAATTCTTTATTATCAGGGTCTTTAAGAAGCCTCCAGCTGATCCAAAATGCTGCAGCCAGAGTTCTGACAGGTATTGACCACAGAGGTCACATGACTCCTGTAATGGCGTCTCTTCATTGGCTGCCTGTTAAATTTAGAATAATTTTTAAAATCCTTCTTTTGACCTACCAGGTCCTCAGAGCCTAGCTCCATCCTACCTGGAGAGCTAGTGATACCTTACCAGCCCAATAGACACCGCTCCACTCTCAGAATGCTGGTCTACTTGTGGTTCCCAGAGTTTCCAGGAGTAGAATGGGGGGCCGAGCATTTAGCTACCAGGCCCCCTGCTATGGAACCAGCTCCCTGTCCAGGCCCCCCTGCTATGGAACCAGCTCCCTGTCCAGGTACGGGAGGCTGACTCCATCGCTACTTTTAAGATCAGACTTAAAACCTTCCTCTTTGAAAAAGCTTATTGTTACTAATTCAGTAGTTCCAGTTACTATCATAGACAGACTGATTATCATACTTAGGGGGTCGTCTAATCGTTAGGTCACATCTTAGCTGTGCTGTTATAGGCCAAGGCTGCTGGGTTCCAGAAACATGATCACCTGACAGGCCTCTGTCACCCCACTGGGTCATGGTTTCCTCCTCTCCTCTCCTCTCCTCTCCTCTCCTCTCCTCTCCTCTCCTCTCCTCTCCTTTCCTCTCCTCTCCTCTCCTCTCCTCTCCTCTCCTCTCCTCTCCTCTCTCTCCTCTCCTCCTCTCCTCCCTCTCTACAACACCCCCCCCCACCCCCCCCCCCCATCAGCAGGAGGGTCCCCCTACATGAGCCTGGTCCTGCTCAAGGTTTCTTCTTCCTGTTAAAGAGGAGTTTTTCCTGCCACTGCTGCTTGTCTGGGGTCAGGCCCTGGGATTCTGGAGAGGGTCTAGATACAATGTTGATTGTAAGAGACGCTATATAAATAAAGATTGATTAGGGTTAGGGTTACCCTAACCCTAACCCTCTAACCCTAACCCTAAACTAACCCTCTAACCCTAACCCTCTAACCCTAACCCTAAACTAACCCTCTAACCCTAACCCTAACCCTAAACTAACCCTCTAACCCTAACCCTCTAACCCTAACCCTCTAACCCTAACCCTCTAACCCTAACCCTAACCCTCTAACCCTAACCCTACCCTAACCCTCTCACCCCTAACCCTACCCTCTACCCCAAACCTCTAAAACCCTACTAACCCTAACCCTCTAACCCTAACCCTACCTCTACCCTAACCCTCTAACCCTAACCCTCTAAACCCTAACCCTCTAACCTAACCCTCTAACCCTAACCCTAACCCTAACCCTCTAACCCTAACCCTCTAACCCTAACCCTCTAACCCTCTAACCCTAACCCTAACCCGCTAACCCTAACCCTAACCCTCTAACCCTAACCCTAACCCTAACCCTAACGTGTTGCAGCCATCTTTATGGGGATGCTGTGGCCATTTCTTCATTTCTTGCCCAACACAACATCACCTCACCATCACAAATTCAGGTGAACCAAGTCGTTGTTCAGCATCAGTATATTTCAGGACATGGAGCAGATGTGATCAATACGATATCTCTGCATAACTCGAAGGCCTTTCCATGTTCTTTGGAGCTCTTAGCGAGCACGGCTCCATCGCTGCGCACGGCCACTTTATTCAGACAGAAATGGAGCCATGAACCACTCGCTAGCTAACTAAACTGCTGCTTCTGGCGCTAACGAGCTTTATTTTACATATTTTACAGCAGGTCCGATCTCATTCTGTCACCATTATAAACACGACTGCTTATGTCAAAGGGGTTTAACATTTTCTAAACATCAGATTTAAAACTGAAGCCACTCTTTAGCATCTCCACACACATCAGTTGCTTCCTGAAGCCTGTGGCCAGAAGTGTTGCTGCGTTTCTTCAGGTTTTAGCACTTTCAAATCCAAATCATTTGTTTGGGATAAAGTTTGAATATGTTCAGCGAACAGAAGTGAGAGGGAAGCGAAGAGCTGGGAGGAGGTGGGAGGAGGCGGGGGAGGGGGGGGAGGAGAACGGGTGAGGAGAGTGAAACATCTCATGCTAACACAGATTATGATCATCATGTTGGCAGGATCTGAAAGATTAGACACATCAATAGTTTATGAATCTCCACAGAGTTGTGCTCAATTCCCTCTTCTATAAATTACTAAATAAGGGCATTTACATCACAGCACCATCCCAAACTTTTTCCTTTTCTCCAACATTTCCTTTCATCTTCTTCTCAATGAGAGTTGGACACGGTCCCTTTGACCTCCTGAACCAAACAAAACCAGAGGAGCCAAAGAATTCTCTGCCTGGTGCCACCTCCAGAAGAGGAGTCCAGAGAGGAGGAGAGGAGGAAGAAAGGAGGAAGAAGATGTGGTGAAGACGCAGGCACCTAAAAGACTGACATAATTAATAGATGTGGCCCGCTGATACACATGAATTATGCAACTTTTATATTCAAGAAAATTACAAACACAACCCACTGGGAGAGAATGGAAAGGAATCATTATCTGCAGACTGGAACCTTTGGAAGATGCAGCAAATCTTTAATAATGAATCCACATAAACAAATAACACATGAATAAAGAGGACTTAAAACGCCACCCAAGCCACGGGAGTTGGGCAACTTCCTCGGCAACTTTCCCTGAGTGTGGAGATGGAGAAACTCACCAAGTCATGTGATTGGCTTCTCATTAACCCTTCATTTGTCATCCGCTTCACAGCTGTGGAGGCCAAACGATGGTGTTGGACATGAAAGAAAAAAGTGTTCACCCTAACCCAGAAGACACCTGAGTGGTTTAGAACCGATGAGCAGGTGAAGCGTCCAATCTGGAGATGTTCAGAACTTCTCATGGAGGGGACTTTAAATGGTGCACAGCCACCCCCCATCATGGAAAATAGTCCCTTCAAAGGCCTTAAGTCATGTGCTCGCAGGAGAGCGAGGACAGCAGGACAGGAGGACACCAGGACAGGAGAACAGGAGGACACCAGGACAGGAGGACATGAGGACACCAGAGAGCAGGACAGGAGGAAACCAGGACAGGAGGACACCAGGAGAGCAGGACAGGAGGAAACCAGGACAGGAGGACACCAGGACAGGAGGACATGAGGACACCAGGACAGGAGGACACCAGGACAGGAGGACAGGAGGACACCGGGACACCAGGAGAGCAGGACAGAGGACACCAGGACATGAGGACACCAGGAGAGCAGGACAGGAGGACATGAGGACACCAGGAGAGCAGGACAGGAGGACAGGAGGACACCAGGACAGGAGGACATGAGGACACCAGGAGCAGGACAGGAGGACAGGAGGACATGAGGACACCAGGAGAGCAGGACAGGAGGACACCAGGACAGGAGGACATGAGGACACCAGGAGAGCAGGACAGGAGGACACCAGGACAGGAGGACACCAGGAGAGCAGGACAGGAGGACATGAGGACACCAGACAGGAGGACACCAGGACAGGAGGAAACCAGGACAGGAGGACACCAGGACAGGAGGACATGAGGACACCAGGACAGGAGGACACCGGGACACCAGGAGAGCAGGACAGGAGGAGACAAGGACAGGAGGACACCAGGACAGGAGGACATGAGGACACCAGAGAGCAGGACAGGAGGACACCAGGACAGGAGGAAACCAGGACAGGAGGACATGAGGACACCAGGACAGGAGGACACCAGGAGAGCAGACAGGAGGACACCAGGACAGGAGGACATGAGGACACCAGGACAGCAGGACAGGAGAACAGCAGGACAGGAGGACACCAGGACAGGAGGACACCAGGACAGGAGGACATGACGACACCAGGACAGCAGGACAGGAGAACAGCAGGACAGGAGGACAGGACGACACCAGGACAGCAGGACAGGAGAACAGCAGGACAGGAGAACAGCAGGACAGGAGGACACCCTGCAGTAGCCACATTGTCTTGCCCGACGGGCTCGGACGGGAAAAGAGCAAGAGCTCCTCTCTCTCTCTCTCACTCTCTCTCTCACTCACACTCACACACACACACACACACACACACACACACACACACACATGCGAACATGTGTGTGCATGAGGTGGTCATGATAACCTTCAGCGTTGTGCACGTGTTTGACAAGAGCTCAGAACAGCTGTTATAAAAGGACCAGAGACCTGCTGTCCTGCATCTGCCTGCTTTTCTTCTTTGATGTGTTTTATAACATTGTAATTACAGTTTTGTGCTTGTTGTAATGAGCATGATAAAATATGAGACCATTAAATTTAATAAAAGCATCATCACTGCGTTGAGGCGATGCATCTGAGAGAGAGAGAGGGTCAGGGTTAGGGTTAGGGTTAGGGTTAGGGTTGGAGTTAGGGTTAGGGTTAGGGTTGGAGTTAGGGTTAGGGTTAGGGTTAGGGGTAGAGTTAGGGTCAGGGTCAGGGTTAGGGTTAGGGTTAGGGTTGGAGTTAGGGTTAGGTAGGGTTAGGGTTGGAGTTAGGGTCAGGGTTAGGGTTAGGGTTAGGGTTAGGGTTAGGGGTAGAGTTAGGGTTAGGGGTAGAGTTAGGGTTAGGGTTAGGGTTAGAGTTAGGGTTAGGGTTAGGGTTAGGGTTGGAGTTAGGGTTAGGGTTAGAGTTAGGGTTAGGGTTAGGGTTAGAGGTTAGGGGTTAGGGTTAGGGTTAGAGGGTTAGGGTTAGGGTTAGAGTCAGGGTTAGGGTTAGGGTTAGGGTTAGAGGGTTAGAGGGTTAGAGGTTAGGGGTTAGGGTTAGAGTTAGGGTTAGGGTTAGAGGGTTAGGGTTAGAGGGTTAGGGTTCGGGTTCGGTTTCGGGTTCGCGTTCGGGTTAGGGTTAGAGTTCGGGTTAGGGTTCGCGGGTTCGGTTCGGGTTCGCGGTTCGGGTTCGCGGGTTCTCGGGTTCGCGGGTTCGGGTTCGGTTCGGGGTTCGGTTCGGGTTCGCGTTCGGGTTCGGGTTCGGGGTTCGGGTTCGCGTTCGGGTTCGGTTCGGGGTTCGGTTTCGGGTTCGGGTTCGGTTTCGGGTTCGGGTTCGGGTTCGGTTTCGGTTTCGGGTTCGGTTTCGGGTTCGGTTCGGGTTCGGGTTCGCGGGTTAGGGTTCGCGGGTTCGGGTTCGCGGTTCGGGTTCGCGGTTCGGGTTCGCGTTCGGGTTAGGGTTAGAGGTTAGGGGTTAGAGGGTTAGGTTAGGGGTTAGAGGGTTAGGGTTAGGGTTAGAGGGTTAGGGTTAGGGTTAGGGTAAGGTTTCGGGTTAGGGTCCACATCTGTAGTCTGAGTCTCAACAAGTATCAGCAAAGCTCAATAACGGTTCAACAGCAGGTTCTACACATGACCAATAACCCAGAGGATCATTGGGGGAGGGGGGGGGGGGTACCCTGGAGCGCTATGCTAACGCTACTGGCTAGAAATCATCACACTTTCAGCCTGTATATCAGCCCTACTATCATTGGGGGGTGTTGCTGTATATCAACCCTACTATCATTGGGGGGGGGGGAGTGTTAGCTGTATATCAACCCTACTATCATTGGGGGGGGGGGGTTAGCTGTATATCAGCCCTACTATCATTGGGGGGGTGTTGCTGTATATCAGCCCTACTATCATTGTTGGGGGGTGTTAGCTGTATATCAGCCCTACTATCATTGTGGGGGTGTTGCTGTATATCAGCCGTACTATCATTGGGGGGGGGGGGGGGGGGAGTGTTAGCTGTATATCAGCCCTACTATCATTGGGGGGTGTTGCTGTATATCAGCCGTACTATCATTGGGGGGGGGGCGTGTTGCTGTATATCAGCCCTACTATCATTGTTGGGGGGTGTTGCTGTATATCAGCCCTACTATCATTGTGGGGGTGTTAGCTGTATATCAGCCCTACTACTATCATTGGGGGGTGTTGCTGTATATCAGCAATACTATCATTGGGGGGGTGTTAGCTGTATATCATCCCTACTATCATTGGGGGGGTGTTAGCTGTATATCAGCAATACTATCATTGGGGGGTGTTCTGTATATCAGCCCTACTATCATTGGGGGGGTGTTAGCTGTATATCAGCCCTACTATCATTGGGGGGGGTTCCTGTATATCACCCTACTATCATTGGGGGGGGGTTCCTGTATATCAGCCCTACTATCATTGGGGGGGGGGGGGTGGGGGGGGGGTGGGGGGGGGGTGTTGCTGTATATCAGCCCTACTATCATTGGGGGGGGGTTCCTGTATATATCAGCCCTACTATCATTGGGGGGGGGGGGGGGGGGGTGTTGCTGTATATCAGCCCTACTATCATTGTTGGGGGGTTTTAGCTGTATATCAGCCCTACTATCATTGGGGGGGGGTTTCCTGTATATCAGCCCTACTATCATTGGGGGGGGGGTGTTGCTGTATATCAGCCCTACTATCATTGTTGGGGGGTGTTAGCTGTATATCAGCCCTACTATCATTGATGGCATTCCCCCTCCTCTCATTCCTACATTTAAAGTTATTTTAGGCAGCGACGCTCCTTTGTCAACATAAATTAAGCTTGTTTGTTCGAGGATCAAATGCGTCTTTCTGGATTTATATTTTCTGCTCTCTGATTGCCGTTAGCAGGAGCCAGCCAGGGTTCAGTTGGGTCATGGTGCATAGCGGGAGTGACTCCCCAGCCTTTGTCTCTGTGGACAGCAGAGGTTGTGTGGCTCCTAATTGCTGTGAGACCTGGGGAGCCAATCAAAACGGCCAATCTCTAAAGACCAGCCCAAACTAATTTGTTAGCAATATAGCATCCTGCGCAGCGCTAGCACTCAAGCTTAGTCTCCTGACGGCATTTAAAGGTTCATTTCTGTGGCACCGTGGTCATGACCCCCCTGTCGTTCCCTCCCTCCCTCTCTAACCCTCTCTCTCTCTCTTCTCTCTCTCTCCTCTCTACCTCCCTCCCTCTGTCTCTCTGTCTCTCCCCTCCCTCCCCTCCCCCCCCCCTCCCTCCCCCCTCTCTCCCCTCCCTCCCCTCCCCCCCCTCCCCCCTCTCTCCGTGGGTCTTTCTCTGGCTGATTTCCATCGTCTGCTTGTGACCCTGAATTGTAAAATAACGAATAGTAGCATCAAAGTTTGCTTCTACTCCCCATTTACTAATTTTTCTTACTAATGTGTGTGTGTGTGTGTGTGTGTGTGGCCTGGGAGGCCTGGGGGTCTGAGGGTTCTGCCCAGGATCTCAGCTGTTCCTGGACTGCGCTCTTCTGGACAGAGATCTCTGATGTGGTTCCTGGTATCTGTTGGAGCATCGACCCAGCTTGTGATGGGGGGGGTGGGGGTTACTGCCCCTAGTGTCCCATCACTACTGGGACCACTGTTACCTTCACACCCCACATTCTCTCTACCTCCTCTTCCAGGCTCCTTGACCCCCTGATGAGGTGATATTACACGTTCCCAATAGCCAGAGTTTTGTTGCAAGGATTGGGTTGTTAAGGCCCCCTTAAGGCACTGGCCCCTCATGGATGTTCTTGTGGGTGGTGAATCTACTGCAAGGTGGCCCAATGTCACCAACCGGGTACCTTTGGCAGACCTGGCCACCGGACGTGGCTCCAGAGGGGGGCAGCGGTAGTGCCAATCTACATCAGGGCACATCAACATTCCCTCACCCTGAGCTGTTCCTTTCTCATCTTGGGTTCTCCACAGACACTTGGGGGCCTGAGGGCCGTTCCAGATGTTGTTAATCTCGCTGGTGTTGTAGGTCCCACCTATCACATGAAAAGTCAGGTAGCTGCAGCATTTCCAGACTTACACTTCCAACAATTAGTACAATAACAATTAGTCAAGAGTGCCAATAAACCAAATACTAAAGGCTGTTACGGGACAGTTAAGGAGGCCAGGACCCAGATGCAGAGTGCAAACAGAAAGGTTCTTTATTGACAACATATCCAAAACGATCGAACCAGGTAACAACAAAAACGCTGAGAAAGTAACAACGGAAAAGGCGAACGAAAAATCACCATCCAGCTGTGGCTGGAGCTGGGGCTGGAGCTGGAGCTGGGGCTGGGGCTGGAGCTGGGGCTGGGGCTGGGGCTGGGGCTGTGGCTGGGGCTGGGGCTGGAGCTGGGGCTGGGGCTGGGGCTGGGGCTGGAGCTGGAGCTGGGGCTGGGGCTGGAGCTGGAGCTGGGGCTGGAGCTGGGGCTGGGGCTGGAGCTGGAGCTGGGGCTGGGGCTGGGGCTGGGGCTGGGGCTGGAGCTGGGGCTGGGGCTGGGGCTGGGGCTGGAGCTGGGGCCGTGGCTGGAGCTGGGGCTGGGGCCGTGGCTGGGGCCGGGGCCGGGGCCGGAGCTGGGGCTGTAGCTAGGTACAGGAACATGTGCAACAATCTGGCACCGGAGGCAAAGAGGGGAGGGCTTAAGTAGGCGCTGACTTAGGTGTAACGAGCTGCAGGTGCACCAGAGGCTCGGCGCTCTTCAGAGACCGGCCCACCCCTGGATGCCATTCCAGCAGGGCGAGGAGGAGCGGAGAAGTCCGAGTGCCGACCAGAAACCGAACCACAACAAAGGCACTTCTAAACTGTTCAGACCTTGTGCAGCCATCTTTGAAAGTTAACTCTGAGGTTGTGAGGATCCGACCCCTGGAGAGTTCCTCCAGGGGTCCAGAGTTCCGAGCACTTCGCTCCTCTAGACAAAGATCTCAGAAGTTCATTGGAGCTGGAGCCCCCAGTGCTACAAGGACCACAAACATCATTACTAACATCAGTGTCCTCCCCAATTGCTCTCAGATCCTGTGTGTGTGTGTGTGTGTGTGTGTGTGTGTGTGTGTGTGTGTCCTTAAGAGAAAGAGAGACCTCAGGGAGTGTGGGAGCTGAGCAGCTGTGCTTACAGACACACACATTAACTTTGGGTTGTGTGTGAGAGTGTGGTCACATGTCCATTTTTATATCACCCCCCCCCCCCCCCCCCCACACACACACACACACACACACACACACACTCACACACACAGAATTCGATTTGTAACATTCCACAATCCTTAAAAAAGTAATAATCGTTTTTCCTTTCAGAGGGAAAAGGGTCCGATCGAATGTTTAGTGAATGAGGATCCTTACAAAGATAATTCCAGCAGAGCAGCACTGTTGATGATTGCTCCTCTGGGAGCGCTCATAGTCGGGAATTTTGTGGTTACAAAAGTCAGGAATTCTGTGGTTAACAAACAAAACAAAGTCAGGAATTCTGTTGTGGTTACAATAGTCAGGAATTCTGTGGTTACAAAAGTCGGAATTCTGTGGTTACAATAGTCAGGAATTCTGTGGTTACAAAAGTCATGAATTCTGTGGTTACAAAAGTCAGGAATTCTGTGGTTACAATAGTCAGGAATTCTGTGGTTACAATAGTCAGGAATTCTGTGGTTACAAAAGTCAGGAATTATGTGGTTACAATCACTTTTCAGTCCACTCTCCTCTCCTCTCCTCTCCTCTCCTCTCCTCCTCTCCTCTCCTCTCCTCCCTCTCCTCCCCTCTCCTCTCCTCCTCCTCTCTCCCTCTCCTCCCCTCTCCTCTCCTCCTCTCCTCCCCTCTCCTCTCCTCTCCTCCTCTCCTCTCCTCTCCTCTCCTCCCCCTCTCCTCTCTCCTCTCCCCTCCCCTCCTCTCCTCCTCTCCTCTCCTCTCCTCTCCTCCTCTCCTCTCCTCCTCTCCCTCCTCTCCTCTCCTCCCTCCTCCCCCTCTCCTCTCCTCCTCTCCCCTCCTCTCCTCTCCTCCCTCCTCCTCTCCTTTCCACCTCCTCCCCTCCCCTCCCCTCTCCTCCCCTCTCCTCTCCTCTCCTCTCCTCTCCTCTCCTCTCCTCCTCTCCTCTCCTCCCCCTCTCCTCTCCTCCTCTCCCCTCCTCTCCTCTCCTCCCTCCTCCCCCTCTCCTCTCCTTTCCCCTCCTCCCCCCCCCCCCCCCCCGCCCTCCCCTCTCCTCTCCTCTCCTCTCCTCTCCTCTCCTCTCCTCCTCCTCTCTCTCTCCTCTCCTCCCCTCTCCTACTCTCCCCCCTCCCCTCCCCTCCTCCTCTACCCTCCCCTCCCCTCCTCCCCTCCCCAAAAACAGATCACTTTCATACGGAATGGGAGGTGGACTTTTTTTCACGATGTCATTTTTGAAGTGCGTTGAAGATTATTAAGTACATGAAGACTGATGAACATTTGGAAGGGTGCATGAGGCTGCCAGCAGCTACCGTCCCTGTGCCTCCCTGGCTGCTTCAGTTCAGTGCAAGTCATCAAAGTAAACTCAGGCAATTACAAAATGATGCTAATAGTTAATTAGTATGTGTGTTTTGCAAAACTGGCTCATTTGGTTAAGCATGGTACATCAACATACATTGTACATACAAAGAATCTTCAATACATTTGAAAATAATTCGATGTTTTGCATTTTTGTGGTGGGTAGATCACTTTGACTTGGTCATTTTGTAAGTAGCTTGCATGCTAAAACATGTGAGCCCCCTGGTTTGGACCATGTTATTCCATCTTCCCACCAACCGTCTGTCTGAACTCCTCCTGATCAGGAGGTTGGTTTAAAGCAATGATCTCCACCTTTAACCAGAAATGCTCCACACAGCTGAGTGAAGGCCACCCCCCCAACCAGGTTAAATCAGATCCATTTGGACAGACAACCTGCTCCTCCATTTTTTGGGTTTTCATCGGCTAAACAAACACTATTATTATTATTAGCGCCTCTTATCCAAATGAATAGAAATGTCCTGAATTAACATAAGAATAGCTCATCTGAGCACACAATGCTTAAACTCACAGCGTGCACACACACATGCACTCTCGCCGCGCTAATGAGAGAGTTGGAGGTGGCAGTGTCGCCGTGACGATGAGCAGAAGGAATGTTGAGAAAAATATTGTTGCGTAGTGTCTGACCCACCATCCCACCACCCCAAACCCCCAAAGATGGTGGAACAATCAAGAGAACAAATCAATTACAAACCAGGATGAGTCTGACATTTAGATTCTTTAGTCGCCTCCACAAAAGGATTTTAAATTTGGGGTAGAAACTCTGACATTTGCATCTTCTATCATGAAGTCATTTACTGAGTTAATTTGTTTTGTTACTAAAAGACTCTCTGACAGATGGAGGTAATATTCTGTGTGACGGACCTCCCGGTCACTCTCAGATGTGATGGAGACACCAGTGCTCTTCCTAACATAAGGACCAACCCAACCCTGACATGAGGACAAACCCAACCCTGACATGAGGACCAACCCACCCTGACACGAGGACTAACCCAACCTGACACGAGGACTAACCCAACCCTGACACGAGGACAAACCAACCCTGACACGAGGACAAACCCAACCCTGACACGAGGACAAACCCAACCCTGACACGAGGACAAACCCAACCCTGACACGAGGACAAACCCAACCCTGACATGAGGACCAACCCAACCCTGACACGAGGACTAACCCAACCCTGACACGAGGACAACCCAACCCTGACATGAGGACAAACCCAACCCTGACATGAGGACAAACCCAACCCTGACACGAGGACCAACCCAACCCTGACATGAGGACAACCCAACCTGACACGAGGACAAACCCACCCTGACATGAGGACAAACCCAACCCTGACACGAGGACCAACCCAACCCTGACATGAGGACAAACCCAACCCTGACATGAGGACAAACCCAACCCTGACACGAGGACCAACCCAACCCTGACATGAGGACAAACCCAACCCTGACACGAGGACAAACCCAACCCTGACATGAGGACCAACCCAACCCTGACACGAGGACTAACCCAACCCTGACACGAGGACAAACCCAACCCTGACACGAGGACAAACCCAACCCTGACACGAGGACAAACCAACCCTGACACGAGGACTAACCAACCCTGACACGAGGACAAGCCCAACCTGACACGAGGACTAACCCAACGCTGACACGAGGACTAACCCAACCCTAACACGAGGACTAACCCTGACACGAGGACTAACCCAACCCTGACACAAGGACTAAACCTAACCCTAACATGAGGACTAACCCAACCTGACACGAGGACTAACCCAACCCTGACACGAGGACTAAACCTAACCCTAACATGAGGACTAACCCAACCCTGACATGAGGACTAACCCAACCCTGACACGAGGACTAAACCTAACCCTAACATGAGGACTAACCCTTCCTAACACGAGGACAAACCCAACCCTGACACAAGGACTAACCCAACCCTAACATGAGGACTAACCCAACCCTGACATGAGGACTAACCCAACCCTGACACGAGGACTAAACCTAACCCTAACATGAGGACTAACCCTTCCTAACACGAGGACAAACCCAACCCTAACACGAGGACTAACCCAACTCTGACACCACGGCTGGCAAGTAAAGGTTTATGATCATAAACCATTCTCAGGACCTTCCACACTGGCCAAAGCCTCTTTGTCTCCCTCTATTTCTTGTCATTGTCGCCTCCACCCCCAAACCCAAAAGAGCACCATGCAGGTCTGACCGGAGCAGAAATGCTGTGCAGGAAGCAGGCCGTTGGTTCCCAGGACCGCCGTGCACTTGTCATGTAAATGAA
>NC_079524.1:18251312-18291312 GCF_003711565.1 Takifugu flavidus
TGTGTGTGTGAGTGTGTGTTTCTCTTCCTATGAATTATGGACACACTTGTCTCTCTTGTCTATGAATTATTCCTGATGGGCCTCCACAGGATAGTTGCTGGAGCAAAAGCATTTGCACTGTAAGCAAATACATTATTGCCTTTTTATTTAATGCAAATGTCGTTTATTGAAAACAAGTTATTTGGGGTCGAGCAAGAAACAAAAGCTTCATTTCAGAAACATGCTTTTCATTAGGAGGACACAAATGTTTATTCCACCAGCACTTTGTGAAGAGTCATGAATAAATATGGTGTTTGTCTCGGAGGTAAATAAAACAACAATGCAGCCGTAGAACAGAGGAAATGGAGACGCCACAAGTGAGCGTCGCTTCTCTGAGGACATTTGCTGCCTCAAAATAGGGAAGAAGAACGGACGTATCCCAACTCACAGTCCCGGTAAAATGGTGTTAATCTATAGAACTATAGAGGGTTAGCGTTAGGATGAGGATGGTGAGGATGAGGATGATGAGGATGGTGAGGATGAGGATGGTGAGGATGATGAGGATGGTGAGGATGATGAGGAGGATGGTGAGGATGAGGATGGTGAGGATGAGGATGGTGAGGATGGTGAGGATGAGGATGGTGAGGATGATGAGGATGGTGAGGATGAGGATGATGAGGATGGTGAGGATGAGGATGGTGAGGATGATGAGGAGGATGGTGAGGATGAGGATGGTGAGGATGAGGATGGTGAGGATGATGAGGAGGATGGTGAGGATGAGGATGGTGAGGATGAGGATGGTGAGGATGATGAGGGTGATGATGTGGATGATGAGGATGATGAGGAGGATGATGATGAGGATGATGAGGAGGATGATGATGATGCGGATGAGGATGATGATGAGGATGATGATGTGGATGATGAGGATGATGAGGATGGTGAGGATGGTGAGGATGATGAGGATGATGATGAGGGTTAGATGAGGGGAGATGGAGGAAAATTAAACACTTGTCATGAATATGGAGTGCCTGTTTCATGTGATTTAAATATTAATGCCAGGACTATTAGTGTGTCATAACAGCTTTATCAGCAGCCAATAGAAAAACATGCGTCTTGATTGATCTCATCAGGACATCATCAATAATGGATCAGTCCAATCACAGAACGAGGAGCTGCCATTGTCAGGTACGTATGAGCGCATCGCGCCACAAATAATTAATCACAACACAATCTGTCATCACAAATGCCACTAAATCAGTTTAAAGCACCTCAGACAGGAAGTCAAACACAAAATCAGGGTCATTCACCTTAAAAAAGGATTCTTTAAGATCTGGTCCAGCTTCCTGGTTAGATCACAATAAAGTCTCAAAGGATTGTGTCCATTTGTCCAATAACTGTCCATCACCTTCCATAAAGTCACTCGTTTTACCGGTTCAATTATGGGGCAGAATTCCTCGACCCTTCCACTCCCAGAAGAGGACCCTCCTTCTATCTGCTCCCAAAGGCTCCCTCACAACAGGACGGACTCTTCTGTGTTCCTCCATGCTTTGAAATGCTCAAGCACTCATCTGTGTTTTTACATTTAGTTTGTGTTGTATAAAACTTATAGATGCTATAAATCTGGTCTCTAGGAGCCTTCCAGAATCCCAGCAGGAAGAAACCTGGAGCAGGACCAGGCTCATGTAGGGGGGCCCTCCTGCTGATGGGGGGCTGGGTAGAGAGAGGAGAAGGAGAAACTCAGCTACTCCTAGAAACAGCAGGAACGGGCCCTTACTTTCTAACCTTATGTGGTAAAAGGAGAAGTAATTGGATATTAGTTGAATCGTTATGAAGCCCCCCCCCCCCCCCCCCCCCCCCATCCCAGAGTGCTAACCACCATAACAAACACAATAGCAATCACCAAGCGTTTCCACGTGAACCACCTGCAGCATGAGCCTCCCGAATATTGGAGCCCGAATAAATCCAGATCAGGAGTCCAACACAGGTCAGTGGGAAGAAGGTAGATGAGGTAGCAACGTGTGTGTGTGTGTGTGTGTGTCAGCCATGTTTGATTCATCAGTGACTCCATTCACAGTCATCTCTGCTAAGCTGTGCTGTTGCTAGTGCAGCCAAACACACACCAAGTTCCTTTGGCTGGTTCCTTCTTCATCCCTGTTGGCAGCAGCAGCTAATTTCCCTCAGGTACCAGGTGGCAAAAGAAAACATCCCTGTCACCACAGCACAATGCAACACACACACACACACACAACACACACACACAACACACACACACACTCACACACACACACACACACTCACACACACACATACACACACACACACACACAACACACACACTCACACACACCACACACCACACACACACACTCACACACACATCTACACACACACACTCACACACACTCACACACACACGCACTCACTCACACACACACACACACACACACACACACACTCACAAACACATCTACACACACACACACACACACGCACACACACACACACGCACACACACACACACCACACACACACACACACACACACACCACACCACACACACACACACACACACGCACTCACACACACACACTCACACGCACACACACACACACTCACACACACATCTACACACACACACTCACACACACACACTCACACACACATGCACTCACTCACACACACACACACACTCACACACACTCACAAACACATCTACACACACAGACACACACACTCAAACACACATCTACACACACACACACTCACACACACACACACACTGGCTCCATTCCTACTATAACAAAATGCTGATCTACTTTCAGAACTTCAAATTGTATTATTAGTCATATTTCAGTTTTCATTTAAACTTTCATTAATTTCTAGACTAATTACAATAATAGTAATAATAATAACAATAATAATAATAACAGTAATAATATAGTAGTAATAATAATATCAATAATGATAATAATAGTAATTATAATAATACTAATTATATAAATAATAATAATAATAATAGCAGTAATTGTAATAATAATATCAATAATGATACTACTAATTATATTATCATTAATAACAATAATAATAACAAAACAACAACAACAATAATAATAATAATAATAATAATAATAATACTAATAATAATAATAATAATAATAATAATAATAATAAGCAGTACCACCGTAGTGGTGCTGGTTACCGGGCACATTTGGTTTGTTAGCAGTTGCTGGGATGCTGCTACATCTCGGTAAGAGAAGTGTTCAGAGTGTGCACGTGTGTGTGCACGTG
Source organism: Takifugu flavidus (assembly GCF_003711565.1). Lineage (NCBI taxonomy): Eukaryota > Metazoa > Chordata > Actinopteri > Tetraodontiformes > Tetraodontidae > Takifugu > Takifugu flavidus. The sequence goes on from NC_079524.1 coordinate 18,254,580, forward strand.
TGTGTGTGTGCTCGTGTGTGTGTGCATGTGTGTGTGTGTGCACGTGTGTGTGTGTGTGCGTGTGTCCTCACACAGGGATTCCAGAAGAGAGGGTGGGGGGGTTGTTAAGTGCTCTCCGTGTGCCCGAGATGTCAGTGTGTCTAGACAAACCGACATGTAATGCTCATTCCCAAGCTATCATGTGAACCTCTCTCTGCCCCCCCCCCCCCCCCCCACACACACACACACACACACTCTCTGAGCCATACAGTAGCTCTACTGTACTTAGACATCATAAAATATGAATGACGCTTTCTTCTGTGTTGTGAAAGTATGAGAGTAATTCTTGTTGGAGAATTCCAAGTTCCATTGTTCATGTAGGAAGTGCATGTTGGCCTCCATCAGGCCATTCTCATGTTGTTGGAGATGCCTTCCCTCATTTTCTAGATTGATTCTAAAATGCTGCTGAAAATGTGGCGCCTGATGACGACCTGCCAGGTGCGTTGGCACCTATAGATGGAGTCGTTTGTGTAGTAGTGAAGCAGGTGTAGGGAGGTGCCACCAAGTCCACGTTTGGGCGTCTCTATGTTTCTACAGGTTCAGAATTGTCACCCTGATTTCCCGCTCCCTCGTTTCAGTCCTCTTATTATCAGCGATGGAATAATTAGCACCAACATTGTGCTGTGCTAGCTCCAGTAGAGAAACAGTCCCAAACAGAAACACAGCTTCAGGAGCAACACCTGCTGGAGGTTATCCCACACACTCACCATTCAACACCTCGTCCTTCCAGGTTGCTCTGAGGACCTGGTAGGTCAAAAGAAGGGTTTTAAAAATGATTCTAAATTTAACGGACAGCCAATGAAGAGACGCCAGTACAGGAGTCATGTGACCTCTGTGGTCAATACCTGTCAGAACTCTGGCTGCAGCATTTTGGATCAGCTGGAGGCTTCTTAAAGAGGTGTTTGGACACCCTGATAATAAAGAATCACAATAGTCCAGCCTGGAAGTAACAAATGCTGGATTAACTTGTCAGCATCGTGGTGGGTCAGTAGCTTTCTGATCTTTGTGATGTTCCACATTATAGAACATTATAGGACATTATAGGACATTATAGGACATTATGGAACATTATAGGACATTATAGGACATTATAGAACATTATAGGACATTATAGAACATTATAGGACATTGTAGGACATTATAGAACATTATAGGACATTATAGAACACTATAGAACATTATAGGACATTATAGAACATTATAGGGCATTATAGAACATTATAGGACATTATAGAACATTACAGGACATTATAGAACATTATAGGACATTATAGGACATTATAGGACATTATAGAACATATAGGACATTATAGAACATTATAGAACATTATAGGACATTATAGGACATTGTAGAACATTATAGGACACTATAGAACATTATAGGACATTATAGAACATTATAGGGCATTATAGAACATTATAGAACATTATAGGACATTATAGAACACTATAGAACATTATAGGACATTATAGAACATTATAGGACATTATAGGACATTAGGACTGAACCGTTGCATTTCAAACCTAATAACTAGATACAGACATAACTGCTTTATCTCTTTTGGGTTAGGGTTAGGGTTAGGGTTGGTTAGGGTTAGGGTTAGGGTTAGGGTTGTTAGGGTTAGGGTTAGGTGGGTTAGGGTTAGGGTTAGGGTTGGTTAGGTTAGGGGTTAGGGTTGGTTAGGGCTAGAGGGTTAGGGTTAGGGTTAGAGGGTTAGGGTTGGTTAGGGCTAGAGGGTTAGGGTTAGGGTTAGAGGGTTAGGGTTAGGGTTTAGGGTTGGTTAGGGTTAGGGTTAGGGTTAGAGGGTTAGGGTTGTTAGGGCTAGAGGGTTAGGGTTTTAGGGATAGGGTTGTTAGGGTTAGAGGGTTAGGGTTTTAGGGTTAGGGTTAGAGGTTAGGGTTAGGGTTGGATAGGGTTAGGGTTAGAGGGTTAGGGTTGGTTAGGGTAAGAGGGTTAGAGGGTTAGGGTTGGTTAGGGTTAGAGGGTTAGGGTTGGATAGGGTTGGGGTTAGGGGTTAGGGTAAGAGGGTTAGGGTTGGTTAGGGTTAGGGTTAGGGTTGGTTAGGGTTAGAGGGTTAGGGTTGGTTAGGGTTAGGGTTAGGGTTGGTTAGGGTTAGAGGGTTAGGGTTGGTTAGGGCTAGAGGGTTAGGGTTAGGGTTAGAGGGTTAGGGTTGGTTAGGGTTAGGGGTTAGGGGTTAGGGTTAGAGGGTAGGGTTGGTTAGGGCTAGAGGGTTGGTTTGGGATAGGGTGTTAGGGTTAGAGGGTGGGTTTTTTAGGGTTAGGGTTAGAGGTTAGGGGTTAGGGTTGGATAGGGTGGGTTAGAGGGTTAGGGTTGGTCTAGGGTAAGAGGGTTAGAGGTTAGGGTTGGTTAGGTTAGAGGGTTAGGGTTGGATAGGGTTGGGGTTAGGGGTTAGGGAAGAGGGTTAGGGTTGTTGGTTAGGGTTAGGTTAGGGTTGGTTAGGGTTGAGGGTTTAGAGGGTTGGGTTGGTTAGGGTTAGGGTTGGTTAGGGTTGAGGGTTAGGGTGGTTAGGGTTAGGGGTGTCTGCAGCTCTATAATGGAAGGATGTGCTTTGTGAACAGACAAAATGTCACCAGGCGGTCCCCACTCTGCCTCCTCCCCACATGGGCTAGGGCTAGGGTTAGCATTTAAAGCACTTCAACACCCTCTACTACTCTGGGAAAGATGTGCTGACATTTATAGGTGGGGGAGACGGGGGGAGATGCACAGACGGGCTTTACGCAGGCAGGGAGGCAGGAGGGCAGGCGGCAGATTCCTTCAGCCCTGCAGTAGAGCCGCGGGGAAGTTTTTAATTCCTCCGTCCTTCTGGTTGATTTGTCCCCCAGATCCTCCATGTGAAGCTTCACGATGACCACTCAAGTGTGCACTGATGCTAAATTATTAACAAGAGAAAGACGGGAAGAGAGAGGAGGTGGGAAGATGGTCAGAGGATGAGGAGAAGAGGAAGTGGAGCGGGGCAGGAGAGGGGTGAGGAGTGGGTGAGGAGGTGTGGAGATGTGGTGATGAGGAGAAGAGGAGTGGAAGTGGAGCGGGGCAGGAGAGGGGTGAGGAGTGGGTGAGGAGGTGTGGAGATGGTCAGATGTGAGGAGAAGAAGAGGAAGTGGAGGGGGCGGAGCAGGAGAGGGGTGAGGAGTGGGTGGGGAGGTGTGGAGATGTGGTGATGAGGAGAAGAGGAAGTGGAGCGGGGCAGGAGAGGGGTGAGGAGTGGGTGAGGAGGTGGGAGATGGTCAGAGGATGAGGAGAAGAGGAAGTGGAGCGGGGCAGGAGAGGGGTGAGGAGTGGGTGAGGAGGTGTGGAGATGGTCAGAGGATGAGGAGAAGAGGAAGTGGAGCGGGGCAGGAGAGGGGTGAGGAGTGGGTGAGGAGGTGTGGAGATGGTCAGAGGATGAGGAGAAGAGGAAGTGGAGCGGGGCAGGAGAGGGGTGAGGAGTGGGTGAGGAGGTGTGGAGATGGTGGGATGAGGAGAAGAGGAAGGGGAGGGGGCAGGAGAGGGGTGAGGAGTGGGTGAGGAGGTGTGGAGATGTGGTGATGAGGAGAAGAGGAAGTGGAGCGGGGCAGGAGAGGGGTGAGGAGTGGGTGAGGAGGTGTGGAGATGGTCAGAGGATGGGAGGAGGAGAAGAGGAAGGAGCGGGGCAGGAGAGGTGAGGAGTGGGTGAGGAGGTGTGGAGATGGTCAGAGGATGAGGAGAAGAGGAAGTGGAGCGGGGCAGGAGAGGGGTGAGGAGTGGGTGAGGAGTGTGGGGATGTGGTGATGAGAGAAGAGGAAGTGGAGCGGGGCAGGAGAGGGGTGAGGAGTGGGTGAGGAGGTGTGGAGATGGTCAGAGGATGAGGAGAAGAGGAAGTGGAGCGGGGCAGGAGAGGGGTGAGGAGTGGGTGAGGAGGTGTGGAGATGGTCAGAGGATGAGGAGAAGAGGAAGTGGAGTGGGGCAGGAGAGGGGTGAGGAGTGGTGAGGAGGTGTGGAGATGGTCAGAGGTGAGGAGAAGAGGAAGTGGAGCGGGGCAGGAGAGGGGTGAGGAGGAGTGGGTGGGGAGGTGTGGAGATGTGGTGTGTGAGGAGAAGAGAGAAGAGGAAGTGGAGGGCAGGAGAGGGGTGAGGAGTGGGTGAGGAGGTGGGAAGATGGTCAGGAGGAGGGAGAAGAGGAAGTGGAGCGGGGCAGGAGAGGGGTGAGGAGTGGGTGGAGTGGGGTGAGGAGGTGTGGAGATGTGGTGAGGAGGAGAAGAGGAAGTGGAGCGGGGCAGGAGAGGGGTGAGGAGTGGGTGAGGAGGTGTGGAGATGTGGTGATGAGGAGAAGAGGAAGTGGAGCGGGGCAGGAGAGGGGTGAGGAGTGGGTGTGAGGAGGTGGTGGAGATGTGGTGGAGGTGAGAGTGAGGTGAGACGTTGGAGGAGCTTCGGGAGGCCGAGGGGAGCAGCCTGCCAGAGCTTGAGTCCTTTCGGAGCGTAGGAAGCATCCAGCTCAGTTCTGTGGTTCCAGCGGAGCCTCAACAATCCCTCTACACAGGTTTGCATCTGCTTATGGAAATGAGCTTTATTAGAAACAAACAAGGGCTCTTTGCTGCGTGTTTGCTCATCTTCTGATTTAAATGTAAATCTTTTTGCTGTCTTATTTTAATCCCAGCTCCATTTTCTTGCCTGTAGCTTTGGCTCCTGTACGGAAGTGTGATGCTAAGACGCCGTAGCTCACGCTGGGCTCCCCGATTGTCCCACTAACGGGAACAAAGATGGTTTTTACATTCCTGGCATGTTAGCATTCACACAGCTCATCAAAACTTTCCTCTCCGAATATTCGGGAGCCAGATCAACTTCCCCGAGTTTTAGCTAATAGGGTGTCTCCGTCCGTCCGTCCGTCTGTGTGGAGAGGAGAGGAACAACGTCTCGCTGACCCTTCACTGCCTCCCTGACATCAGAGCTCTGTCGTTACCATGGCAACACTCAGTATCATCAGGGCCTGAGTGTCCCTGTAAATCAACACAAACACACACCTGCGAGACCAACCAAGAGAAAAAAGAGAAGGAGCTACTAAGCCTGGAATGTGTGATTGTTCCTGTAGTGGGGGGGGGGGGGGTCCTCCCCCCCCACACACACACACACACGACTGTCTGGGGTACAGTAAGCCCTGGTGGATTTGTATATAAGGCCTGGATTGTTTATTATTAGGAAAAGGATGAAAATCGGGGGGGGGGGGGGGGGGGGGGTGTATTTGTGTATGTGTGGGTGGGTAGAGAATGGGAGTAGGAGTGTGAGGGGGGGGCACAGTATAAGACAGTAATTAAATAATCATCTATGTTGTCGTTTTCTCTCTTCCTTTTTCTACAGCCACAACAACTGTCACCCCACATACACACACACACAGATACACACACAAACACACATACACACACACAAAGGTATGAGGAAATCATTGGGACGTGAGGACATTTGGTCAGCTCTTCAGAACTTGGAAGGGTCAGGGTTAGGGTTAGGGTTAGGGTTAGTTAACCCTAACCTGTTTGAGGGTTAGGGTTGGGGTTAGTTAACCCTAACCTGTTTGAGGGTTAGTGTTAGGGTTAGTTAACCCTAACCTGTTTGAGGGTTAGGGTTAGGGTTAGGGTTAGTTAACCCTAACCTGTTTGAGGGTTAGGTTTAGGGTTAGTTAACCTTAACCTGTTTGAGGGTTAGGGTTAGGGTTGGGGTTAGTTAACCCTAACCTGTTTGAGGGTTAGGGTTAGTTAACCCTAACCTGTTTGAGGGTTAGGTTTAGGGTTAGTTAACCTTAACCTGTTTGAGGGTTAGGGTTAGGGTTAGGGTTGGGGTTAGTTAACCCTAACCTGTTTGAGGGTTAGGGTTAGGGTTAGTTAACCCTAACCTGTTTGAGGGTTAGGGTTAGGGTTAGTTAACCCTAACCTGTTTGAGGGTTAGGGTTAGTTAACCCTAACTAGGGTTAGGGTTAGGGTTTGAGACCCAGATGTGCTGCATGATGAATACGTCTCTGAGATGTGAGATGACAGCATGAGACACACATTATTGGGATTATTGCTGCAGCTTGTCTGTTTAAATGTTAATATCACCATCAGCACATGAGGATTTTTAATGATAATAAAGTCAAGGAACCACACACACACTCATCCCAGGATAAATATTAGGGTCCTCGTAAAATCTAGCTGAAACTTTAGGCTAGATTTAAACTCTCAGGGTCCGGGGGGGGGATCCCCCAAACAGTACTGTTGTGATTAGAAATGTATTTAATGTTTTTATTTTTCTGTGTATTCAGTTACTGGAGAGGCTTTTTGATACAATACTTTGATGTAATGAGTAGAAAATAACCAGCTGTGAAAACAATACTCCGATATTGACATGGAATTAGTTAAAGTATATTTTTAGATGCATAGCTAGGACCCTGCAGCGAATTAGATATATGTTTTTGTAATTTTATAGCAGGAGAACGTCCATCTGCCTCTTTAACCACAGGCAAACTGCTCAGGTGTTCTCACAATTAGACTCAATATACAGAGGAGAAACACATGTGAAGGCACCTCCGTCCAGGTCCAGAAGCAGAATCAGCACACACTCATAACATGGAGCCACACAACAGAGAGGAGCATTATGTTTAATTACAGCTGAGCATATGGTTACAAAGACTGTTGGCAAGGCTGATGGTCCAGCTCTGAGGAGAACACACACACACACACACACACACACACACACACACTAACCATTAGCTAGTGTTTCTGTGGGTTTTTCTCTCATTCATTGATTCATGCGTGTGGCCACGGGGCCTCTTGGTGAAATCCGGCGTACAAGCCAATATGGCTGCATAATATGGTCTTTTGTTAATGACGAGCACAGAATTGTGCCTCAGTGCAGCAGGAGGTGAACAGAATTGTGATTAACATCTGCTGGAATTGCTCATTGATTTGGTCTCCTGTTGTTGTGATGATTAGAATGTTGCTGGAGACAATCAATGTGTCCTGTGTTAACTTTGACTCAGACAGGCTTGTGAATCCCATGGACGTTGTCCCGGGGAGACGTGGCTCATTTTGGCCCTGTCCATTTTTGTCCCTTGTTGATGGACCCTGAACCCTGAGACTTTTGCCCCATTTTCCAGTCAAACAAATCAAATCTGTAGCAACACAATCTTTACTGGCAGCACATGCATCCTGATGGGGAGATCCCGGTGATGGGGGACTGTTGATCGACATGTAGCGATACGACGCAGCTTTTTTAGCATTCGTGGATCACCAGATCCACCATTTTTAGGCTCTGTGTGATCAGTTATTTATTTCTGAGTGGTCGTATGATGAACTTTGCTAATGAATCTATAGCCACTCAGCACTGGCTAACCCTCCTGAGCATCTCCAGCTCCCTTTGTTTTCAGCACCACTATGATCCTCCCAACAAGAGATGAAATTATTGAGGATTCCCCTAACCCTAACCCTAACCCACCTCCCAGACTGACCTCTGGCCCCACTGACCCACAGTTGCTTTGATGTATTCGGATGTGTGATGCGTGTATATATTCTACCTGTCCTTCTCCTCTTTCTTCACCCTTCAGTCCATCAGCAGGAGGTCCTCCCATATCTGGTCCTGCTCAAGGTTTCTTCTGGTTGAAGGGGGGATTTCCTCCCACTGTTTTTAGTTGGGGATCAGGCCTGGGTTTCTGTAAAGTGCCTAAAAATGATTTTAATATTGACAGATACTAAATATGCACAATTTTAATGCTATCCAAAAAGCAGGTTCTTTAGGTGGGAGACATCTAAAGTTGTCACGTGGAAGTTCTTAAAGTTCTTGCAAAGATGCTTGTTTGCCACCAAAAAAGAACCTTCTTTGATATCTGCCAAATCAGAAAAGCCAGGATGTGATTATTTGGGGAAGAAAATACATTTTCTGCCTATGTAAGATAATGAAAAGGAAATATTCATTAGTGAAAAAACAAACTATCGAAATGCTGCTCATTAAAGCTCATAAATAAATGCAAAGCATTTTAATGAGTTGGAGGACCTTGGGTGCCTCTGAGGTTCTTCTCCTCTCTTTCTCACACTGTTTTCTTGTTTGTTTTCTTTCTGCAATTGTTGTTTTTGAAGTCTTTTCCTCCCTCCTCCTGCTTCATCTCTGCCAATCGCCTCCATCGCCTCTCCTCCTCTTCAGTCTGGATGCTGGATTAGCATTCATCACTGGATAGCAAACCCTCTGAAGACCAGGACTGGGAGGTCCGGGAGGAGCGTTAGCAGGTCAGCAGGTCTCAGAAAAGGAAGCCAAAGTCAGTTTTAGGAGAATGATCATTTAAAGAGTGTTCTAAGTGTAGCACATAGGCGCTACATCCAGGTATCTATCAGACAAACTCTGGAGAAAATGGATTTTTTTTTACAAAAATATTAGTAGAGAGGTCTGTTTGTCTGAGAAATAGTCCCCAACTCCAAAAATTGGACTATGGTGATATTTTAAATTCCAGTCTCTGGTGCGACAGAAGAGCATGTCTCCAGGGTAGAATCACCATGAGAAATCTTGTAAGACACAAAACCTGATGCAAAGTTTTAGCTTTGCTTCCTCTGTATAATTAATGGGTTTGCATGTATGATGCATGTGTCTCTTCCGCTTCTCTTTCTGTCCTTCCCCCATCCTACCTCTCCTTCTACTCCTCCTTTACCCCAGATTGGGATTGTAACAGATGATGTATAAGTGGAGATGAATTGACATGAATTACTGTCCCATCAGTCCAGCTTCATGTCCAGAACCTTACTGTATGGGGGGTGTGGAATGACCACAGTGGGCAGGTTGCATTTCTCACAGATCTACACGGACAGAATGGCTGCTGCACCGAGGTGACACAATGAAAAGGGTTAGGGTTAGAAAAGAAAAAGAATGGCCTACGAATAACGGAAGCAGAATAGACACGACCCGAAACATTTGATCAGCCCTATATAGCATATGAAGTGTCAAAACGTCACAAACAGACACAACCGTTTCATTAGAAAGATCTGTAAATATGTTTTTCTGTTTTTTCATCAACAAAGAAATACACTTTTAGAGTCGTCTCAAAATGTCTTTCATTAAAATAATCTAATTTGACGATTGTTATGGCGACGCATTTTGACGGTGGTGGAATCTTTACAGTGGATGTGAAAGTGCTGCCTTCACTCCACCAGGACCTTGCACACCTGCATGGCTACATGGTGCACCCTAACCCTAACCCCAACCCTAACCCTAACCCCAACCCTAACCCTAACCCTAACCCTAACCCTAACCCTAACCCTAACCCGCTAACCCTAACCCTCTAACCCTAACCCTCTAACCCTAACCCTCTAACCCTGACCCCCTAACCCTAACCCTCTAACCCTGACCCTCTAACTCTAACCCTAACCCTCTAACCCTGACCCTCTAACTCTAACCCTAACCCTCTAACCCTAACCCTCTAACCCTAACCCTCTAACCCTGACCCTCTAACCCTAACCCTCTAACCCTAACCCTCTTTAATGGCCTAACCCTAGCCCTAACCCTAACCTAACTTTAACCCAACCCTTACCTAACCCTAACCTAACCTAACCCTTACCTAACCCTAACCTAACCTAACCTAACCCTTACCTAACCTAACCCTAACCTAACCTTAACCCAACCCTTACCTAACCTAACCTAACCTAACCCCAACCCTTACCTAACCCTAACCTAACCCTAACCTAACCCTTACCTAACCTAACCTAACCCTAACCTAACCTTAACCCAACCCTTACCTAACCCTAACCTAACTCTAACCTAACCCTAACCCTAACCTAACCTAACCCTAACTAATCATATTAGGAGCGAGCACTGCAGCGTCACGCTGTGAAAACCCTCAACTTTGCACCACAAAGGAGATGCAACTTTATTTAGGTTTGACTTGAGATGTACAGTAGAGTATCTAAGAAAGCAGAGACGGTGAGGTGACAGGTGAGTGAGGGAGGGGGGGTGGGGGTGGAGAGAAGAGTGCTGTGGGATCTGCGGAAGCCAATGTGTTATGTAACAAAAGCATAGGGTGTGACCTCTGGTGTCACTTACAGCGACCTACATAGTGCACACAGGGCGACACAGAGCCGACTGAAGCTCCACATACAGGGTTAGGGTTAGGGCAGGGGCAGGTCACTGCACCACGCTGGCATTGTTCATCTGACAGCCATGGCAACAGGTCTCTGTGATCATCTGTGCTGTGGTCACACCAATGCATCCACGTCCTCCAAGCAGTTATGATTATTTCAGTCCAACAAAACATCCAGAGGAGGTCTAATTAGAGTAAATGACCAATAAGTCACACTTATTGAACCCATCTCCTCATAGACAGACCTCGGTGCCACCACTGGATCCCTGTGATTCTTCATGTTGCTCTTCAAGCTATTATAAATTATTCAATATTTGTTTGAATAAGTGAACATGAAAAATAATCTCCAATGGCTACAGAAGGCAATAGTTAATTGGAATTAAAGTAGAAAAGTTTGAGCTTTCTTTTTAGTTGTTGTTGTGCTTCTTTCTTTTGCACTCTTGCCTTTTATACTTTCTTGCATTGTACCATCGGACTTTTTTCCTCTTTCATGTCAGTTCATTACATTTAATTTATTAATGTCCAATATTTAATGTGCCAAAAATGTCAGATTCAAACAGATGAAAATGGGGCATTTTCTCCTGGTACGAGGAATGCACAAGCTGTTTGCTGCCTCTTGTTGTGACTCTGGGGGCCCAACCAGGGATGGGAGGGGATGAAACGGAACGAGAGAGACAGAGGGTGGGGAAGAGAGCGAGAAAGAGTGAACTCTTCAGTCAGACCTGAAGTTTATCTTTAACCAAGCTTCACGCTCCCAAACCACAATGCTGCGTGGTGCCAAAAGGCACAACTTTATAGGAAACGGGGCTGGAGTCGCTGGGAAAGGCGGCTTTACTGGAACAAACAACCTTACTGTAACTCCGGAAAGAGCAACTTCTCCTGGATTCAACTTAGTGCTGCTCTGAAGTTCAACTCCACTTCAACTTTTCCATGCTGGGAGAAATAATGGGTTTTCTTATGCAGCTGTGGTTTACGTGTGAATCTTTTATAGAAAAAAAAACAAAACCCTAACCCTAAAAAAAATGGACACAAAAACACACAAACACAGTTTATTGATCTACCAGAAATTTGTCCTTGATGTTTGGCCTGCTGTCACCATGATCAATGTGTCGTGTCAATAAACCACCGGAGGAGAGTCAGCTGACACGCATCCCCCCCCCCCCCCCCCCCACACACACACACACACACAGGCGTCTGTACAGGATGAGGTGTGTCAGTCCATAGGTGCGAATGTCATCACCTTTTCTTACCTCTGACACAAACACTCACTGCCTCCTTCCTGTGTTACATTTGATGTCGATACAGTAAAATACTGAATGTGTGTTCCCTTTGAACTCAGACAAGTTCTTGGCTGCCCGTTACTGGAAATGATGAAGCAGTTTGGTACACAAGGTGTGCCATCATCAGGAAAAGTATTCATTTTAAGCTGTTTGTATTTTTCTCCTATAAATAGACTAACTGTCTTACTACTAACTTGGTTAGGATGCAGTGCACTCTGGACTGAAAGGCCTCAAAGTGAAGAACACTTTGCCACTAATCTAGTACAGCGTATTATTGCTACCTTTACGACAGTCCCTTAATTGAATGAAGCCCCCTTCACGTTCCATGAATGTAGCGTGTTGTGTAGCATTGATGAGGCTGCTTTGGCACTGTGAAAGGGTTGTCGTGAGGGTCGTTTCAGCCAGGATGATTCAGGTTGTGGTCAATATGAAAGCCATCCCACATGGCCCTGCTAAATTACCTGATCACTGTGCTGTTCCTGCCTGCCTGATTTCACTGAACACCCTGTCAACAAAAACAGATCTCCGTTTCTTCAGTGTTAGGGTTAGGGTTAGACTTCCAGGAACTACATCATGCTTGACAAGTCCCACCGACTGGGAATAGTTTATATGCAGCAGGTGTAGCGAGATGTCACAGGCTTTTATCCATCAGCACATTGTCAAGATCACTGGATCCATGAGCTGCTTAGTTTCGGTGGCAGGTTTTGGGGACTGTTATTTATGAGGCACAGTTATTTATGGCGATATTACCGCCTTATTACAAACTTTGCAAATGAATATATAGCTACTCGACTCCAGCTCTGGCATCCTCCATCCATGTCGTCCACTCCTCCCCCAAGAATTTATTAATCAAATATTATTCACTGGAATAAAGTCTTCAGACAAATTCTTCAGAAATTACTTCCTTGCTTTGTAGCCTAATCACTGGAGCAAAAAAAGAAAAGACAAACGAGTCAAATGTCGTCTATCACAATCTTTTCCTTGACTTGCTGATTTTCGGGCTGTTCATTGTTTCCATTGCGATGTTCACACATAAAGTTGTAATGTAAAGTTCACACGTAAAGTTGTAATGTAAAGCTCACACGTAAAGTTGTAATCTAATGTTCACATGTAAAGTTGTAATGTAATGTTCACACGTAAAGTTGTAATGTAATGTTCACATGTAAAGTTGTAATGTAAAGCTCATGTGTAAAGTTGTAATGTAATGTTCACACGTAAAGTTGTAATGTTCATACGTAAAGTTGTAATGTAAAGTTCACACGTAAAGTTGTAATGTAAAGCTCACACGTAAAGTTGTAATCTAATGTTCACATGTAAAGTTGTAATGTAATGTTCACACGTAAAGTTGTAATGTAATGTTCACATGTAAAGTTGTAATCTAATGTTCACATGTAAAGTTGTAATGTAATGTTCACACGTAAAGTTGTAATGTTCATACGTAAAGTTGTAATGTAAAGCTCACACGTAAAGTTGTAATGTAATGTTCACATGTAAAGTTGTAATGTAAAGCTCACACATAAAGTTTTAATGTAAAGTTCACACGTAAAGTTGTGGTGTAATGTTCACACATAAAGGTGTAATGTAATGTTCACACGTAAAGTTGTAATTTTGACGTTGTCCATGTGACCTGTGAGAGGGAGAAAAAGAGCAGCTAAACCCTCTCAGCGGGAGATCAGACCTGCTGCTGCTCGCCGTGTGAAAGGGCCCAAATGCAGAGCCAGGGCGGGTTAACCCGTTACAAAATCGACACTAACTTCAGTGTGAAAGTAGTATAAAATCAGGATTTTCTTACATTTTTCGACCTGCATAAGAAAAGCAGATGAGTTGATGTCCAAGTGCTAATGCAATGGAAGCGGATGGAATTTGTGGCTAATCTAATCTAATTGTCGCATTGATTTCTCCAGTGATTCTGCGTGATTCCCCAAAAATATGGAAAAAGACTTTTAAAAAAAAATAAATTCATGTTAATAAATAACGAGTCTGTGTGCATCTTAAATTCCTCAATCGCTGGAATTTCCTGAGGAGGATGTTCTTCAGGTATGTGCTTCAGTTAAAGAGACAAGTCTGTGTTGACAGAATGTCCACTGACTAAATCAGAAGGTGACAGGCAGGAACCTCAATGAGCCTCCACTTGTGTGTGACTATACAGCATTGCCACATGAGACGGGCTAACACTGAGAACTTTGGTGGTTATAAACTGTAGAGAAAACTCATTTCATAAATATGAGATAAGAAGTCATTTTTGATTTTTTTTTGGAGGGGGGTGAACACAGTGTGCTTCTAAAAGTCTGAATAAAAGTGATTTTTCAAAACAAACATAAAGTTGTCACTGAGGCAGGCAGCTCAGACCTGTGTGTCAGCTGGATGATCTTCATTAGCCAAGCTTTCAAATGAACAGTCAAACAACTTGCTAGCGATACGTGAAGGACACAAAAAGGTGATACTTAACATGGGGGGGTTATATTGATGTTGATTGGTATTGTGCAACTTTCATCACTCAATATCCTACCACATTATTAAAAGTGATTTTTCTGTTTTAATCAGTTTACATTTTTGCAGTCATGTAACTTGAATTTGGGTACATTTTCCGCAAAAAAACTGAATAAATCAAAATCTATTTCTCCAAAAGACTTAAGTATTCTTGTTTGTTTGTGTGCGTGCACGTGTGTGTGTTCTTTGAGTGATGCGAATCATAATTACTTCTGACTTTTTATATGGACATTAGACACTCACTCACAAAAGTAGTTACAAATGCAGTGTTTCTATAGTAACGGGGGACAAGCACACAATGTTCAAGAGGCAGTTTCTCGAACCATTTGCCAATTTGATTAATTATGTCTTTGTGCCGGTGAATAGGCTTTGACTCCCCCCGTGCCTGGCCCGTCCCAGGCCTGAGAGAGGTCGAGTTACCCACACAAACCACACAGACAAACGCACACACCGATTGCATATTGTTTGGGGGCTGGGTCTGGAAAACTGGGAGCTGGCGGATGGAGGAAGGAACGTAGAACAGCAGCACTAATGAGCCACTGGCTGTCAGGAATGGTTAAGCTGCTGTGCATGGCGAGGCGGAGCTACCGGGGTGAGGGGTGGGGGGGTCTTTCCACACGTGACAAAAAAACACAGATAAACAAAGTGAGTTGGTTCGGTATTGTTTTTCACATGGTGGCTTCTCTTCTGACAACTTATCAGGGTTTCAAAGTTCTGCTGATTCCTTTTGTCTTTTGGCCTTTGCTGATCCATCTGTCAGTCACAGTTAGGGTCTACGGTGATCGCTCTTAGGTGAAGCTATGAAACTGGACTTCCTTTAGTGTTTAAGATGTGTCACCTCTCACCCAAGGGGCTTCTTCAGCTCGAAATTAACTGGTGGGAATCCCAGACTTTTATCTACTGTGCTGTTTTTTACAATTTTCTGGCTTTAAAATCAGGTGAAAAATCACCAAAAATCTAAACAAAGTCCATTTTTTTAAGCTGAGTTTAATTCAACATGGGTGACTGAGAACACTCATGAACATCGCAAGCAAATTTTCAACTTGTTAACGCTCAAGATTTTTATGAATAGCCGACATGCTGCTTACACGCTCCATATATGTTGATGATGTGGTCACAGTGTGTTTGGTGTGTTTAGTTTCAGTTGTGAGTCCTCCTCTCCACTACATGTGGACAATTTTTGGCTTCAGTTGCAATTGTGTTTTGATTTGGGAGTGTTGCCAGTTTAAAGGCATAAGAAAACTAGTGTCTTCATGTGCCACTTAAAACCGATTTTCAGATTTGACTAATTCCAAGCATGTGTGGTTCTAGCTCCCTTAATGAAGTGACGTAAGGTGAGATGCGAGCCCCTTGGCTTTGAGACAACGCACCCGATTGGCATGTGTGAGTGCAACCGTACAGTACACAGTACACATCCGTGGCCCTTTAAGAGGTGTTTTTAAGTACAGTACATTTAACTAGACATGCGCACCAGCACGGTTACATACGCTACACATAAAACTAGGTCGTGATGTGGGGGGCCGTGGTAGCTAAGACTTTTGGGAACTGGGCTGAGAAACGGAGGGTTCCTGGTTCAAGCCCCATTGCAGGCAAAGCATGGAAAGTGTTTGGGTAGTAGGGGGAGATGGCAGACCACCTTCAGAGTACTGCCAAGGTACCCTTGGGCAAGGTAGCAAACCCATAATTGCTCATGTTGGGCCCAGCCATGAACTAGAGACCCATCCAGGGATGGACCTGCCTTCACCCCTTGTGTACCCTCCCTGTGACCCCAAAAGGGATAAAGCAGTTAACAAGACAAGACCTTTATCATTACCCATGCATTGCCCGCAGTAATGGGTCTGACCTCCTGCTGAGAGGGGTGTGGCTCCCCCTCTCATACATTATCACATTGACAACATCATCATTACCGTGCTCCTGCACACCTAAAGGTGTGGAAAGGAAAACAATGGAGAGCATGAACATCAGCAAGGTGATGCTCAGAAATCCCACAGATGGGGGATTGTTCAGCGATATGACACAACACTTGATCCATCATGTTGTTGAACTGACACGATCTGCAAAGCCGAGGTGAGAAGAAGAGATTGGGCAGGTATTTCTGGCTATGTTACCTGTTGTGTCTCATGATTCTGTGCTGGCGGCTGTTGGTTGTCTTTTCCCTGCCCTCACTCTGTCTTTGTCTGCAGTGCAGTGGGATGGAGAAGGTTGAGGATTGGCCAGGATTGGCTCACCTGCTGATCGGTTACCTTGTTTATCTAAACTCACCTGGGAGAACCACCCTTCGCCAGATGGTTGCAAAACCTGCACGTTGGCTCCCTCTGTTAGGAATTAATATTTTCCTGCACAATTTTCTGTGGTCCAAGTGAAATATTTCTTCTTGCACTTTGCGTTCATGAAAGGTTTCATTTGTTTATTTTTCCTGAGTCTTTGCTTTTTGGAATCCAAGATGTCCTGATCCCATTACAGAACTACCTGTCCAGAGCCCGGTCAGATACGGACTGGCTCAGACAGGCGTAACCATTCAAGGAGCATTAGTGGGACAACACGGGAAGGCCATTCAGAGACTAATGGAGACACCCCAGAGCCTCACTGCTAGTGTCTCCGATGCTGCCGGGAGCAGGTCGCGTCGCACTTGATCAGCCAGGCCTCTCCTGTGGCATCTCCGTTGTCCGGACGTGCACCTCATTTGGCAATGCCTCCACCAGGACTTCACCATAAGCCCTTCATTCCCACACCAGGGAGATATTCTTGTGAACTGGGAACATGTGGTCAGTCCCTCCATCAGTGTTCACTCATATTGGCGCAGCAACCACAGTCATGTTGGTCAGTGGGATCTAACATAGCATTTATTATGAGCAGGTTGTCAGGCTCGGCTTCTGTGTGGGATTTAGTAGTCTCACAACAGGTTAGTCCAGTCACCAGGACCTACTCACTGATGAGATGCCAGCGGTTTTTGATCATCCGGGCTGGGGTAGGGAGGCCAGTGATTGTTCTCTCCATTTGTCAGGGCTCCTCACCAGTTTCTCAGTATGCAATGGACTTCTGCATTCTTGCTGCTGAGAGTGGATGTGGCAAGAGTGCTTTCCTGGCGGTATGTGACAAGACATCCTTGGAGGACCACTTTGGCCATTTATCTTGAACAATCGGTCAAGAGAAAGATGGAGAGATGAGAATGGGAAGACTGACCACATGTTCCCAGTCGCCTCCTCCAAGGCAAATAACTACTTTAGGATGTTGCATGTTTGCTGAATGAGTGACCCATTCATGTGTTCAGTTCTGGTGCAGATGACAATTTTGCTGAATCTGAACTTTACTCTCAGGCGAACATACCCACAGAAATTTTAGATAAACCCTCGAAGCTGTTGATGGGAAATGGTCATAACTCTTTACCTGGTCATGCAACACACTCTCCCTGTCTCTGCAACTCTCCATCACCCACTTAGAAAGGATTTCCTTCTACCTCAATCCCTCACCATCTTTCTCTATCATTCTCGGTCTTCCTTGGTTAAAACTGCACAATCCACAGATTGAACTACATTCCCCATGCCCACACTTATCATTGAAACTACTTGCACTTGGCCGTGCCTTCTGATGCCCCTCACCAGCACTCACATCTAGGACCACAGACATATCCTGTGTTCCTGCTACGTATCATGATCTGATAACAAGGCTTTGGTGATTGACGTATTGACAGACATCTTTAATGATCTGCCCAGGAAGAGGTTCTGGTGGAGCCAATTCTGCTCACTTCAGTGGTTGTGGGAGATGCTGAATGGCGCATTGAGCACGTGGTCAAGGACACTCAAAGTAACCAGACTGAGGGATGCCATTCCCTCTGTCAGCAGGTACTCCAGTGAGGACATGATTCCAGATGTGCCTGTCATCCTGATGTGCATAAAACCCTTTTCCTGTTCCAGCAGTAATTTTGGTGGCCCTTAACGGCTTCTAACACCAGTGAATATGTCCCTGTCTCTTTCTGCTGGAAATAAGTCCTCTCATCGGCCTCATACTGGCTTTCTGCATCCCCAACTAATTCCTCATTGTCCCCGGTCCCTCATAGCGGTTGAATTCGTTACTGGACCTCCACCCTCAGAAGGGGGTTAACCATTGTTCTGTGGAATTCGGTTAGTCTGTGGTTTGAGTGAGATTGTTCTTGCATTTTGTGTTTATTAAATGTACCAATATTAGATATAATTTGTTCCTTTGCCTGGGTCTGTGCATTTCGGAACCCAAGGTTTTCTGATCCCTTCACAATTGCCAGCCTGGAATGCACTGAGTGGCTTTATTATGAACAAGTGAATCTACGGCCCCTCAGCACTGGCTAAACCTGCAGAGTATCTCCGCCGTGTCATTTAAAGGTGATGTATAATGACATTTTCTACATCTTGTTGTCATTTTGGAACTATGAGAAGCATGAGAGGATTGATTGGATGGACTGGATCTAATGTTGTCCTTTACCTGCTTGTTCTCTGGCAGCAGCATTACTTGTGCTAAAAATAACTTTTCCAAAAGCCTTTCTGAGTCACTATGTGGGCATCTTTCAATCAATTAATCAATCTTTATTTTTAATAGCGTAGTATGTAGGGGGACCCTCCTGCTGATGGCCAGCTGGGTAGACAGAGAGGAGGGGGGGGCAGGTAGAGGAGAGAATAGGCAGAGATCATGCAAGTACATTAAATACAAAAAAGTGCTGGAACAGGAGTTGAGCGGGTGAGCGGCATTAGAAGTCTGCAGGTCAGCGTACAGCTGTGAAGGCGGGGATACCTGTAGGTGGGATGGAGACGTGGTGACAGCGACCTGTCAGGTGATCATGTTTCGGGACCCCGGCAGGCTTGGCCTATAGCAGCACAGCTAAGATGTTAACTTAATAATTAGGGAGGAGAGGAGAGGAGAGGAGAGGATTATAAGGTGTCACTAGCTCCTCCAGGTAGGATGGAGCTAGGCCTCTGAGGAGGTCAAAAGAAGGGTTTTAAAAATTATTCTAAATTTAACGGGCAGCCAATGAAGCGACGCCATTACAGGAGTCATGTGACCTCTGTGGTCAATACCTGTCAGAACTCTGGCTGCAGCATTTTGGATCAGCTGGAGGCTTCTTAAAGAGGTGTTTGGACACCCTGATAATAAAAAATTACAAGAGTCCACCCTGGAAGTAACAAAAGCATGAATTGACTTTTCAGCATCATGCCACGTCAGCAGCTTCCTGATCTTTGAGATGTTCCTCAGGTGAAAAAAGGCACTTCTAGAGACTAATTTAATGTGTGAGTTGAAGGAGAGATTTTGGTCAAAAGTTACTCCTAGATTCCTCACAGAGAGACTAGATGTTAATGAGATCCCATCTAGAGTGATCATGTGATCTAATCTATCCCTGAGAGGTTCAGGACCAAACACCATGACCTCAGTTTTTCCTGAGTTAAGGAGGAGGACATTTGAAGACATCCAGGACTTTATGTCTTTAAGACAGGTCTGGAACTTCACTAACTTCTCTGTCTCCTCTGGTTTCATGGATAAATAAAGCTGAGTGTCATCAGCATAACAATGAACATTTATCCCATGCTGCCGAATAATGTTCCCTAAGGGAAGCATGTACAAGGTGAAGAGGATTGGTCCGAGTCCAGAACCTTGAGGAACTCCATGGCTAACCCTACTGTATGAGGAGGGAACACCATGGACATGAGCAAACTGGTATCTATCAGATAAATATGATCTAAACCAGTCTAGTGCTGTCCCTTTAATCCCAATCACATGTTCCAGTCTCTGTAACAGGATGCTGTGATCAACTGTATCAAAAGCAGCACTGAGGTCCAGCAGAACCAGCATAGAGACTAGTCCATGATCGGAAGCTATGAGAAGATCATTAGTGACTTTAAGAAGTGCTGTTTCTGTGCTGTGGTGAGCTCTAAAGCCTGACTGAAACATCTCAACAGGCTGTTCCTCTGCAGGTGCTTGATCATGACCACTTTCTTTCCCTTGGTAGATTACGGACACTAGTTTTTTATGAATGCACCTGACACTTACTTGAGAAAATTGGATGCTGTATATAACTGTTGTTGTCCACCACTGTGCTTTGTATGCAACACCAAACTGTCCATGTTTGCCTGTTCACAGATTTTCTCCATGGATGTTTTTTATATACACTGCTCAAAAAAATTAGAGGAACACTTCGAAAACACATCAGATCTAAACGGGGGAAATGATCTTGAATATCTTTCCTGATTAAAAAGTAGGTGATGTATTAGTAACAAAATGATGCCACATAATTTGATAGAAATGAAATGATCCCCCTATGGGGGGGGGGGGGTCAAAGACACCCCAGAAATGATGCAGCAGACGGGTCCATTGAGCCAAAATGTCACTGTAGCAACTCCCAATGATCCTCAGGAGTTTGTGTGGCCCCCACCTGCTGGTCCGCATGCCTGACAACATCGGGGCTCCTACTGAGACCACGAATGGTGTCCTGGGGGATCTCCTCCCAGATCTGGACCAGGGCATCACTGAGCTCATGGACAGGCTGAGGATCAACCTGGCGGCGCCGGCCCCAAGGCATACCCATGACACGCTGGACTATTTGTCCCTCGACTGGACTGGGAAAGCTTCAGAATACTCCCTGAAAAGTTGGAGGAAGTGTCTGTGGGGGGGGGAGTCGGGCATTTCTGCTGAGGCTGCTGCCCCCGTGACCTGGTCCCCAATAAAGTAAAAGAAGACCAGATGAGAATTCTCTGAGCTAAAGATGAACAATGGTCCATCGATGGGTTTAAGGGTGGGAGATGGGGACAGTGGTGGAGGATGAGATGGATTAAGTGTGATGGACACTTGGAAGGACGGAGGGATGGAGGAAGTTAATGGCTGGAGTGCGCTGTCACTGTCTCTTAATGATGTACAGATGGCATGTGAGTCTCCCCTCCCACCAGTAATCTAATGAGGAGATGTGGATTACCGTTAACTCAGATTAATTTCTAACATGGTAGAAGAGATGCTGATGACAGCCATGATTATTATCATCAACATAATAATTCCCACTTAGTCTGCCAATCCGTGTGTGTGTGTGTGTGTGTGTGTGTGTGTGTGTGTGTCATATGGCTCTAAAAAATATTGTAAGCAGGCTTGTATGATTTTTCATTCATTTGCATGGCGTCTAGACATGACATCACATCATCCCCCTTTTGTTTTTCATAAACAATGTATTGACCCTCCGTCAGACGGGCCAACATCTCTACATGTAAGACCATCAGAAAACACAACAAACCATAAAAGGCCTTTTGTGTTAGTACCAGTGTGCGTGTGTGTGTGTGTGTGTGTGTGTGTGTGTGTGGTCGGAGGAGGAGGTCCCCTCTTCACAAATCTGTCAAAGATGATCTAACCTCATTGGAAGAGCAACTCTTTGACAAGAGTGGAACCTTCAGAAACACCTTGCAGAGACAGCAAATGGAACGTTCTCCACCCTCACTCGTAACATCAGGGTGTGTCACAGATTCCTGCCTATTATTGTTTTGGTCACATGACCGTTTTATTCACACAGATAACAGGAGGCATCAAAGCGCCTTCTGATGGCATCGTTTCAGATATATTTGCATACTGCCCTTTCTTTCACGTTAAAGAATAAATTAGAAACCAACATAGTTTATAAATATGTTTTTTAACATTTTTATCTACTTGTTTTACATTCTATATTTCACATACTACATTGGCTGAGATGTGCAATAGAAATCAGCATTCATGAAGTTCCAAACTAATTTGTCACGTCGTAAAAGAAAACACTTTAACCAAATTTAATTTGAGAGCAAATTAACAAATAGGACAAGTTTGACAGAAATGGCTGAGTGGAAGTGACCCGGGAGTTAGGGTTGCTGTTGTGGGAGAGTTAGCCTCCAAAGAAGAACATGTTTCCGCTAAAGTGAATTTTTTTCCTTTGTGGGGAGCAACGCTATCAAGCTGTTACTGTTGTTTTTGTTAGTGGATCCAGACTGAAGAAAGAGTTGGGCTTCCATTCTAATGGCATCACCAGAGTTTGGGACCATCTTGTTATGAAGACCCCGGCCACACCACAGAGGTACCTTAGCATAACCACCACAGAGGTTACCTTAGCATAACCACCACAGAGGTTACCTTAGCATAACCACCACAGAGGTACCTTAGCATAACCACCACAGAGGTTACCTTAGCATAACCACCACAGAGGTTACCTTAGCATAACCACCACAGAGGTACCTTAGCATAACCACCACAGAGGTACCTTAGCATAACCACCACAGAGGTTACCTTAGCATAACCACCACAGAGGTTACCTTAGCATAACCACCACAGAGGTTACCTTAGCATAACCACCACAGAGGTCCTTAGCATAACCACCACAGAGGTCCTTAGCATAACCACCACAGAGGTCCCTTAGCATAACCACCACAGAGGTTACCTTAGCATAACCACCACAGAGGTTACCTTAGCATAACCACCACAGAGGTTACCTTAGCATAACCACCACAGAGGTCCCTTAGCATAACCACCACAGAGGTTCCTTAGCATAACCACCACAGAGGTTACCTTAGCATAACCACCACAGAGGTTAAGATATCATCTTGACAATATTCATTGGACACAAAAGGACAAAATAGATTCACTTGAATATTGGAAACAATTGCTGACTTTGTTTACCTTTGTAATTGTATGCTAATAACGTCTTAGCGTCTGCTCTGCCCATCCAGCATTCTGAAAGCTCTGATCATAAAGAAGGGGAAGAACAACATCCCATGGAAACTTTTCCTCTCACAACAGGGCCGATACACGTCTGGGTCACGTAATCCATTTGTTCATTTGTTTTCAAGTTGGAAAAAGACTTCCAGAACTTGTAAATTTGTTTTATCATTTGTAAAAGTTTATGCAGTTCATCCAGTTGTGGCGCTCTCAGCTGCATATGGCAATGGCAGGATCCACCCCTGGGGGGGAGTCCTCAGCTCATCACAGGGTTCAGGGTTCAGTACCTGGCTCACAGGGACACCATCAGGGCTCTGAAGGTGTCCCGGCACCTCCCCCAGGACCAGAACACCTTGCAGCAGAATCCTCTGCCATCCGGCCCGGTCCCCTACAGACCGAGCTGCCACCACGGTTTGATCATTTTGTTGCATAAAATGCAGAAATAATTTTAAATTGTAACTTTGTTCGAAACTTTGTAAAGATTTTTTAAAAATGTTATTTTGTATTGACTTCCAAGCCACTGTGTTATAACCATCTGATCCAGTATCACATTATTTTACACCAACACTGCAGCTCTGATGCATTCAGGAATCGTTAAATATTGTTTCTGCATCCACCCGTGGGTCTAAGGAGCAGGACGGTCAGTGAAAGCATTGGGTGGCACGAGGCAGAGCTGTCACTGTGCCTGTCTCTGGGTGAGGGTGTGTGTGTGTGTGTGTGTGTGTTAGAGATTTCACTTAATAAGCAGGTCCCAAAAAGCATGGCGATTATCCCAATTAAACAATGTTGCCATCACCATCTCTGTGACCTGAGGCCTGAAGAGCACGAAGCCTGTCTGAAAGAGTCAGCACTGGGTCCAGACGACACTCTCTCTCTCTCTCTCTCTCACACACACTCACACACACACACACTCACACACACACACACAACCCTAACCCAATTCCGACCTCAACCTTAAAACCACATCTGAACCCTCAAACAGTCCTTTGAAGTTGTGAGGACCAGCCAGATAAGGTCCTCACAGAGTAAAATAGTGTCCTGGTTCAGGGACAGAAGGTCTCTGGGTGCTCCCATGCTGCTGTCAGAACCTCCGATGGGCAGATCCACGTCCAGCTGTCTGCAGTCGTCCCCACACGCTGCTGTGATGTTCTCCCAACATGCTGCTCTGGATCTCTGCACTTCTCAAACACTCTTTCATCTGTGCACCTTCTGCTTCTTTTACCCATTAGCTTAACTTGTGCTTTAAGGCTGTGATGTAGCCCTCGGAGCTGAGCAGCGACTGTCAAAGAGGTTTTAGCACGTGAATAAAAGGAGGGAGGAGTTGGCTTTTCTTGGCAGCCCCCCCCCCCCCTCAAAGATTGGTAAGTGATTCAGTCTTCAAGGGGAAGACAGGGGATAAAATAAATGATGAATCCATACTTCCATGAATGATCACACAAGATTAGCAGGAATATGGGATGTATAGAAGCACACAAGCATGCTTTGAATAGAGAAAGGCCAGAAGAAGAGTCCAGCTAGGGACTCAAATGTAGATATGAGATGTCTGTGGGACCATTGAAAAGAACAGATTCTGCCTTTTTACTCTGTAAAGTCTAAAAAGCTTATTATATTTGTTTAGTGGACAAGGCAGCTGAGCTGTGTGCATGTGGGTGTGCGTGCACGTGTGCATGTATTGAGCTCTGGGCACTAAGGCAAGCATGGATTCATACATCTACATCAAGTCTGGCTTTTGAATGTGATCCCTGTGAAATAGAAAGAGAGAGAGCGAGAGCGGAAGGGTAGCTACCCCCCCCCCCCATTACTGGCTGTGGCCTAAGGCGGATTCCCTGACGATGTCGAGCAGTGTAGTAATAGTTCTGCCCCCAACCCCCCACGCTGTATCCCCTCGCCTCCTCTCTTTCCCAGACCTCTAGCTTAGCTCTGCTCGTTGCTCCATCACGTTGTCAGCTTGAATTTGCTTCAGATCACCACACCCCTCTTATAAAAACATACATTTGGAGATTGTGGGACTGTTGTCGGACAATTGTTGGGTCAGGATGCCTTGCACTGATGATGACCTCCATCAGCTCTACTGAGATATCTGACTACCAACCTCACAAGTTGGAATGCTTTACGCATTTGTCACTTTGTAGCTTTGTTTTGGAAAAGAAGTTTAAACTCGAGGACAAAGCCACATCAATTATCTCTTAGGAAAATAAATTCCTGAGAGGTTTTGGACTTTTTGGAGCTTTGCAGTCTTTCCTCTTCAGTAAGAAGAACGATCTGATATTTGTGGGAATGTGAGCCCTTTTCCAGCGTGATCAGGAATTGGTACCAGATCACATCACTGCTGTGTCCTCAGCATTTCCTCCCAACGTCGAGCAACAATCACCATCTTGGGGTCATTAGGTCATCACCAGGTTTCTTCCATTAACAGCCTTTCTCAATGACATGTTTACTTTAAGCCGATGTTAGCAGCAGTTGTACCAGGACCTGAAAGCAGGCAGCACACGGTGGAGGGAGGTGTCTGGAAAACTCTTTTCTTGGAGGCAACAGGTCAACCACTTTCAGCTATATTCTAACCCTAACCCTAACCCTAAGAATATGGTGATGAGACAGCAACAGTAACTTCACACGTGGTTCTAATGGAGTCTCATATTAATGACTCGTCATGAGTGGCTGGTGTTTTGTTGTCATTGTTACAGGAAAAACATAGCAGATAAAGAAATCTCAGATCCTTTTGTCCACCTTTATAATGAGGGGTTATTGCCATTATTATAAAAACGGTATGACTCTGGTCATACAATTGACAGTTGAAAACTTTGCTGAGAAGCGGAGGGTTCTTGGTTCAAGCCCAGTGTGGGTAAAACATTGAAGGTAATCTGGTAGTAGGTACCGCCGAGGTACTCTTGAACAAGGTAGCAAACCCCCAAATGCTCACATATGGCCCTCAAATGAGCTGGCAAATCACCCAGGGGAGCACCATGCCTTCACCCATAATGCAGCCAAGATGTACTCCAGCACCCTCCTCATGACCCCTAAAGGGTCAGAGGAAAGAGCACCTCTTCTAATTTCTGCATGACAGGTAATATCATCGTCAGTGCAGCAGCCACCCAATTAACTCAACTGACAAGAGACTTGCACATAACAGGACTTCATCCAAAATGAATCTCATGCCTAAAGAACGTACAGATAATTGCTCCAAACTGAGTGTGTCGGTACCAGATCTTCTCAGGCTGCCGGATCGGCTCATAGTGCACATCTTATTAAGGCAGAAGCCTGAGAGAACACTGAACCCACAGTGCAGACTACAACCAGAAAAGTCGTCTTCCAAAAAGAAAGTTTATTCGAAACAAAAAGAGCACCAAGAAAAACTTGGAGATGTAGCTCAAACCAGAGCAGGCTGGACCCAGGAAACGAGGCTGAGTGTGGCAGGTGAGGTTGGAAACCAAAGTCCAAACACGAGCTTCTCTCAG
This sequence comes from Takifugu flavidus, assembly GCF_003711565.1. Classification (NCBI taxonomy): domain Eukaryota; kingdom Metazoa; phylum Chordata; class Actinopteri; order Tetraodontiformes; family Tetraodontidae; genus Takifugu; species Takifugu flavidus. Next base: position 18,280,586 of record NC_079524.1, read on the forward strand.
AAGCCAGCACTCAGCGCTGTAGCAACGAACTGATGGAGGACGAGAGGACGAGAGGACGAGCCGGAGGTAAATACTGCTGCTCCTGAGAAGGTGGTGGACCTCCAGAGGAGGGGTTGGAGAACTCTGCCTGGTACACCCTAACCCGGCACACCCTAACCCTGCACACCCTAACCCTGGCACACCCTAACCCTGGCACACCCTAACCCTGCAAACCCTAACCCTGCACACCCTAACCCGGCACACCCTAACCTGGCACACCCTAACCCTGGTAAACCCTAACCCTGCACACCCTAACCCGGCACACCCTAACCCTGGCACACCCTAACCCTGGTAAACCCTAACCCTGCACACCTAACCCTGCACACCCTAACCCTGGCACACCCTAACCCGGCACACCCTAACCCTGGCACACACCTAACCCTGGTAAACCCTAACCCTGCACACCCTAACCCTGGTACACCCTAACCCTGGTAAACCCTAACCCTGCACACCCTAACCCGGCACACCCTAACCCTGGCACACCCTAACCCTGGTAAACCCTAACCCTGCACACCCTAACCCTGCACACCCTAACCCTGGCACACCCTAACCCAGCACACCCTAACCCTGGCACACCCTAACCCTGCACACCCTAAACGGCACACCCTAACCCTGGCACACCCTAACCCTGCACACCCTAACCCTGCACACCCTAACCCGGCACACCCTAACCCTGCACACCCTAACCCTGCACACCCTAACCCTGCACACCCTAACCCGGTACACCCTAACCCTGCACACCCTAACCCGGCACACCCTAACCCTGCACACCCTAACCCTGCACACCCTAACCCGGCACACCCTAACCCTGGTACACCCTAACCCTGCACACCCAACCCGGCACACCCTAACCCGGCACACCCTAACCCTGGCACACCCTAACCCTGCACACCCTAACCCTGCACACCCTAACCCTGGCACACCTAACCTGCACACCCTAACCCGGCACACCCTAACCCTGCACACCCTAACCCGGCACACCCTAACCCTGCACACCCTAACTCTGCACACCCTAACCCTGCACACCCTAACCCTGACCTGACACACCCTAACCCTGACCTGACACACCCTAACCCTGGTACACCCTAACCCTGCAACCCTAACCCTGCACACCCTAACCCTGGCACACCCTAACCCTGGTACACCCTAACCCTGCACACCCTAACCCTGGTACACCCTAACCCTGACCTGACACACCCTAACCCTGGCACACCCTAACCCTGCACACCCTAACCCTGACCTGACACACCCTAACCCTGGTACACCCTAACCTGCACACCCTAACCCTGCACACCCTAACCCTAACCCTGCACACCCTAACCCTGCACACCCTAACCTGGCACACCCTAACCTTGGCACACCCTAACCTGCACACCCTAACCCTGCACACCCTAACCCTGACCTGACACACCCTAACCCTGCACACCCTAACCTTGGCACACCCTAACCCTGACCTGACACACCCTAACCCTGACCTGACAAACCCCTAACCCTGGTACACCCTAACCCTGGTACACCCTAACCCTGACCTGACACACCCTAACCCTGGTACACCCTAAACCTGCACACCCTAACCCTGCACACCCTAACCTAACCCTGCACACCCTAACCCTGGCACACCCTAACCTTGGCACACCCTAACCCTGCACACCCTAACCCTGCACACCCTAACCCTGGTACACCCTAACCCTGCACACCCTAACCCTGCACACCCTAACCCTGACCTGACACACCCTTAACCCTGCACACCCTACCTGGCACCACCCTGTGGCCAACCCTACCCTGACCTGACACACACCTAACCCTGAACCTGACACACCCTAACCCTGGTACACCCTAACCCTGCACACCCTAACCCTGGCACACCTAACCCTGCACACAACAGGAAACCCTAACCCTGCACACCCTAACGCCTACCTGACCACCCTAACCCTGCACACCTAACCCTGCACACCCTAACCCTGACCTGGCACACCCTAACCCTGGCACACCCTAACCCTGCACACCCTAACCCTGCACACCCTAACCCTGCTACTGTATTATTGACATGACAACATTACTGTCAACAATGGATGTATATATGGATGTATGAGACTTTTCTATGAGCACGTGGCCATGAGCAGCTGGACCCTGCAGCTGGAGCAGATCTGGTACTGAACCGGAGGAGGAGATTTATTAGCATTTCTACACAACTGTAACTTTGTTTGCAAAAATAAGTAGACTTAATTAGTCATTTATTTCAATTTGACTCTAAACTCGTGCTTTTTGTAATACGTTATTTTTTGTATGAGAATGCCTCAAGTTATCGCTAAATAAGTTAATACCTAAATAGTCTTACCCTGCCAAGGTCTCTGAGCGCATACACCGCTCTTATTGGTCGATTTTATTTGCAATACTATTTTGGTCTGGTGTTTTTGGTGTTTTCACATCATTTTCCAATTTTTGTTAAATTCTTTGAGTTTTATCCCTTGTTTGTCAAAGGTCAACACTGATAATAACCATATGTAGTTAGGGTTAGGGTTAGGTTAGGGTTAGGGTTAGAGGGTTAGGGTTAGGGTTAGGGTTAGGGTTAGAGGGTTAGGGTTAGGGTTAGGGTTAGCCCTAACCCTAACCCTAAGACAGTATGTTGGTGTAAATGCTCAGTTATTCAGGTCAGAATACCCACACAGGTGTATGACGGTAGCAGGAGGACCCATTTATAGGTAGCCCTAACACACAATGACAAATTCAAACATTTTGGGTAGCTTGTATAATTAATCTCAAACAATAGTTTGATGATTAAGAGAAATCTAAATGTTTCTTGTGTGACTGCACTCTGGGGAACAATAGGGGCAGCAACACAGAAAATAATGTAAGTCTGGAGGATGAGGATCCAATCTGAGAATGCAGCTTAGTGTAAGGATTCGATGTGGCAGATAGATACATCTAAGAAGATCTAGAGACAGGAAGCATGGACAATGCTTTAAACACAGTCACAATGCACTACTAACCTCACCGTCAACAACTAGTTCAGACAGGTTGTCTGTGTGTGAGTGTAAGGCCATGCAGGAAGGCATCAGGGAAAAATGGATAACAGTAAATGAAAGACAGGAAGTAGGCTGTGTGTACAAGGAGGAGGCTTCTCCTGTCTTGGCCCTAATGGTCCAAATGAGGCTGTGGGAGAGGACTGGGGAATGTTCATGGTGGGAGTAGAGTGAGAATGGGAGAGTGCAGGACTGAAGGCATCTCAGCCTGGAGACGAAGGCAGACAAGAGTTAAGTGACTCAAGTTCGACACCATATGAGCTGGCAGCTTGTCACATCCCAGCCCATCACTGAGGGGCTGGACAGCAGAGCCCGTCTCAGCACGGGGTAGCCTCCATTAGCTCATTAGACGCTTTTATTAGTTCTTTTTTCCTTTATAACAGTTTGAAATGTGGCAACAGATAAACATATAAACATTTAACTAAAACATTTGAGTTCAGCAAGGGTTCCTGTGAAAAGTCCCCTCACTCACCCAACTACTGAACCATGAAAGAAATGGACACTTTTTGCACATTTTGCTGTGTCATGGGGTAAAAAATTACAGAGCTCTGGGTCTGCAGGAAATGCAGTAAGTTGTTATCCTGCAGTGCACAAACGTGCGCTCAGCAGCAGCCCCACACCGTTGGTCACACTCAACACATACATGTGCTGTTCGGTTACCCTCTTCATTAATGCAACAACTGTCTGTGGGAAATAATTAGGAGACGCATGTTCCAAATATGGACTTTCCATCCTTTTAGTGACTTTACATCGACGTGCACGTGGTGGCCTAGAGTAGAGACGTGAGGCTGGGCTGAGCCCCTACCTACAACTGTGCCGGTGTGTCCCAGAAACGTGACAAATGCATCATTTTGTAGAAAAAGTATGCAGCATCACATTTTCTGCTTGGCATAGGGCCACATTCAGACTGCTTTGTTTTTAGTTATTAGTACTAGTACTAGTATTAGTAGTAGTGAGTGCTGTTATCATTACCAGGATTGTTAAAAAGTCAACCCTTCCTGGCTGCACTGCATGCCAGCAGCAAAACGAATGAATGAGCTGGACTGTCACAGCTCCCTCCACCCGCTTCCCTCCTGCCCTCAGGAGTTTTCCACTTTACCTGTCAGCCACGCCCACCTCATCAGGCCAACTCCAGCCACCTGTCAGCTCAGCTGCCGCTCATCCCAACGATCACAGCATATAAGCCTCTCCTGCACTCTGCTCCTCTCTTGTTCTTCAGCTTTGATTCAAGACTTTCCAGCATTATTTTCCTGGTTAGGGTTAGGGTTAGGGTTCCTGTTACCGACCCTGCCTGTCTTTGTTCTGCCTGCCTCGCCTGTTCCCTGGAAAACCTACCTGCTTTCTGTCTCCGACCACGCACTCTGCCTCCGTGTCTCCAGCTATAATCTGCTTCCCCGGCTTCGACTCTTCTGCCTGGCCTCAAATCGTCTGCCACTCACCTCTCATCGGTACCTCTGCCTTGCTGCCCGGCTCTGGCCCCTCCCCTCTGGGCCCCATTCCACCAAGAGTAGTTGAGTAGAGTGCCCTGTCTACTTCATGCGGGATGTGAAGTGGCACGCTCGATATGTCACTGTCTTGTAATACAGACACACATGTGCTCTGGCTCCTTGGAAAGTCACCATAGCTGCATCTCCTGCAGATTTGCCTCAGAATAAAACAATTACCTGTGTCTACAAACACCTGGTGGGGCGAGTCTCTTATTCCTACCATTTGTCAACAGATCGGGTTATTGGGTAAATATCTTACTGTCTTCCACACAGCATGAAAATAGCGCAGCGGAATTCTGTCAACAGAGATGGAGCTCTGTAGACTTTTTTGCCCCGTTTTTTTTCAGTCAAACAAATCAAATGTGTAGCTCTACGATCTTTATTGGAAGTGCATGTGTGGGACGCCATGTTCAGGAAATCCCACCAATGGAGAATTGTTTCTCCAGAGCTCGCGTAGCGATATGACTCGGCTTTTTATCACAGCTGACTCAGCTTTTTGAATGGAAACAATGCTAAGAATGTCTAGGTGTAGCCAAGGGCCGGAGGTCGTACGGTTTGGGAACCACAGGATTTTATCCTTGCATTTTGCACCTGTCCCGTTGGCTTCCTCAAACCAGAACCACGAGCTTGTACTGGGGTGTTTTGCTGCTGAGTGCGAAGCAGCTGGGATGAAAAATACTACCTCCAAATCCGAGGCCATGGTTCTCAACCAGAAAAGGGTGGTTTGCCCACTCCAGTTTGGTGGAGAAGTTCTGCCCTAGCCCTAGATGAGACTCTTTGTTTTACTAATATACATGATACGGTTTTAGAAATGTTTAGCTGTTGACAGCCCTCCTGCAGCCAAGTCGAGACACAGGACATTGTTTTAGAGTGTAGCAGCAACAATGTTTTTGAAACAACCATGAACAAAGAAAACCATGTCGTCTGCATACATTTGGCATTCAGCTTCAGGACAAAAGTGGGCAAATCACTGATGTAAAGACTAAACAGGAGGGGGTCTAATATTGATCCCTGAGGGACTCCGGAAGTTAGGCCAAGAAAGTCGGATCTGCAGTTGTAACTGATACTGATTGTGTTTGATCATGCAGATATGATTCAATCCAGCTCACAGGTTGCGAGAGAAGGTGAATTTTGAGTGCTTGTTCAGAAGAACAGAGTGATTTACTGTGTCGAAAGGTTTCCTAAGGTCCAAGAACACCACCTCTACCACTCCACCCTTTTCCAGAAAAGATTTCTTTTTTCTGAATGAAGAGGCACGTAGCCATTCAGTGGAACGGTTGGATCTGAGACCAAACCGCATGGCACGGAGAGACGGAGCTGCTGCTGAAGTGATGGACAAGCCGCTCTGCCACCCATTTTGGAAATAGCCGGAAAAATGCTTGTTGGTCGGTAGTTATGCAGATGTTGAGTCACTGGATTTAAAAACTGGGGAGACAGATTCCAGGCCTTTGGAAAGTGACCAGATGAAATTGAAAGATTAATGAGCTGATTAACTGATTGGCTTAGAAAAGTCAATTAAACAAAGTGGCTGGTCCAAATCCCAAACCTAAACCCCAACCTGAACCCCAACCTGAACCCCAACCAAAACCCCAACCTGAACCCCAACCAAAACCCCAACCTGAACCCCAACCTAAACCCCAACCTCAGCCTACGGATCAGAGGACAGCTGTCGCACCTTCTTGAACACCATGAAGAGAATAATATCATGCTTCACAAGAAAGATGAAACAGAAACATGGATCTAAGAACCTCTTCAGAAAGGGCACACTAGTGAGAGACAAACCTTTAAAATACTCAGGAATAAAGTTTTATGAAATATATAAGATAAGGCAGATAGATAGTGGCGGGGCACCGAGGGCACCAGCCAGGGGAGACTGTGACAGGCACTGGAAGATCGGAGGGTTTCTCTTCTCAGGAGGAGCTTCCCAACCAAGATAAAAACATGCACCAGTCAGCCATCTTTTAAAAATAGAGAGATTAAGAGAACAAAAACGCTCAAGACTGTCAAACACCTTTGATGGTTATTTGGATGGTTTTTAATAACTTCTATGACTTTTTGCCTGCTTTTAATAACTTTTTAACTGCACTGTCTTGTCATTACTCTTACTGGCTCATAGTGTCAATACTCCTCCCCTCCCCTCATCCTTCCCCTCTTCTCCTTTCCTCTCCCCTCCTCCTTTATCATATTATATTTATATATTTAAATTGGAAAAGAATCAATCAGAGAAACTCACAGGTTAAGAATCATTTTGATTCCTACGATAATCAGGTTTCATGTTTGATCCAAGAAGAATCGCAGCATCATTAAGCTGCGGTAGTTTATGAAAAATAAAGGCCAGTCTGGTGGGAAGATGGAGAGACGGAGGGGAAAGACAGAGGTGTCCATGTCCCCCATTCTGCCAATAAACAAAGGTAAAGAGCGAGTGACACTCGATGCTGCCGTCACTCCTCCACCTGCCGGCTCAGGTTCCTCACCAGCCTATTCTGCCTGTCGTGGGACAAAGGCGGTGCAGAAGCCAACACCTCTCTCCTCCAGGGGCGTCTGGATACAATGGGGAGAGAAAACAGCCAAACACCACCTTTGTTTGCTGAGATTAAAACATGTTGCATCCTCTGCCATTAACTCCCCCCAGAGGAAACTCTAGCAGGAGGCTGCAACTGTCCGGGAACTCTCACTTCATCGTCCACGGCTCAGAAAATCAGCCTCATTATTACAGGGATTCTTATTGTTTGAGTGTCATTGTGGTACTTCTGATGACGTGATTAGCCAAGCTGGCACAGGCTGAATAGGCCTAACCCTAACCCTCTAACCCTAACCCGTTAATCCTAACCATCTAACCCTAACCCCTAACCTAATGCTAACCCTCTAACCCTAACCTAACGCTAACCCTCTAACCGTAACCCTCTACCCCTAACTCTCTAACCCTAACCCTCTAACCCTAACCCTAACCCCCTAGCCTAATGCTAACCCTCTAACCCTAACCCGTTAATCCTAACCATCTAACCCTAACCCCCTAACCTAATGCTAACCCTCTAACCCTAACCCTCTAACCCTAACCTAACGCTAACCCTCTAACCGTAACCCTCTACCCCTAACTCTCTAACCCTAACCCTAACCCCCTAGCCTAATGCTAACCCTCTAATCCTAACCTAATGCTAACCCTCTAACCCTAACCCGTTAACCCTAACCCTCTAACCCTAACCTAATGCTAACCCTCTAACCCTAACCCGTTAACCCTAACCTCTAACCCGTTAACCCTAACCCTCTAACCCGTTAACCCTCTAACCCTAACCCTCGGCTGTGCTCCGGCTCAGCTGGATGTAACATTTGTGCTGTGTCCGTTCTGGTGTTTAGCAGCCTGATTGTTGCTAACTGAAACTAAATAAGTGTTAACATCAGAGCATCCAGTCTTAGCTTCCATTGTTTCCCGCCTTCCATAAAGGGAACCGGGGCTCTGGTAGCAACTCCTTCATCCAAGTGAAGGAGGCTGATCCACAGACGTTGAGAACGTGAAGATTTAAAGACTGGAACTCTGGAACTGGAACACGTAATGCAAAACAACTATTATTATTATAAAGGTCATTAGGTGACATCTGAAGCAACACGTGCATCCCATCTTCCAACCTCTTTGTGGCCCCGTACATGTCCCAGCTCCACAGTAGGGGGGTCCTCTCTCATCAACTGGATCAGGGGTGCTCAGTACGTCGATCTACCGATAGTACCTCGGTGATCGACCGGTGGATCGCCACAGTAAAGAAATAGACGTCAGCGGATCCTCTGTGCGTCACTTGATTGTTCTACAGGGCAGCCGGTCACATGACAGCTGGATGTTTGACACTTGGGTCACTGTGCAAACAGCGGCTCTAAGTGCAGCAAAGCTAACAAGCTAATCACTTTGTTACGGCCAATTTTTCGCTTTTGCTCTTTTTCTCTTAAACTTAAGAAAGGGTATAAAAATGAAAGATGAGATTTTGATACTACAAGCCGACATTGAGCTGAAGACCAGAGCTCATGGACAGTTCTGGAACCTACTAGCAGAGGGAAAGTACCCCAACAGGACCTCCACCATGACTGATGAACATTTGGAAGTGTGCTTGAGGCTAGCTGTCAGCAGCTACTGTCCGGACGACGCAGCCCTGGCGGATTCAGTTCAGTGCAAGCGTGAACTTGGGGAACGGTAGAGCTGTGTTGTTATGCTGCGGTTACACAACGTACATCAACATAAATGGTGAGAATCCTCAATATATTTCTCAATAAATATAACGGTCGATCATTTTGACTTGGTCATTTCCTAAGTAGCTCGTAGGCTGAGGAAGTGGGAGCACCCTGAGCTAAAGGCCGTTTGCTAACCTCCTCACAGTCCTGCCTCCGAGTTTAAAAAGGGAGAACAATATTCTGAGGAGGTTATTTAGAAGAAAACTGACCAATGAACATTTTTAATGGGGTGTTTTTAGATTAGATAGAGAGTTATTATTCCCCTGGGGAGGCCTCCACGTGGGACCTGGGTTTGGGGTGATCCAAGAGGGTTCAGCAAGAGTTTGTGAGTAGCAACACATTTCAATGAATGAGATGAAGTGGGGAAGAGGTGTTAGGAGTTCCCGAGTTAACCCTAAACCTGATTTGAGATTGATTTAGTTAGAACCTCAACTTTTTTTACATGTAGGTTGAGAATAGTTTTCACTAACAAGATCTAAAATACATATTCCACTAGCTGTGAGCTGTACTAGTAGTACTAGACCAGAAATCAGCTGCTAGACAACAAAATGTGACCCCAGACCAACTATCAGTCATGACATTTGCATTATTTTATAAAAGGAATGACCTATAAAGGTTTCCCCACTTGGACCACAGCACCATTACACTAGGCAATGATGCTGAACCAGTTACCAGTACCCACTGGTCCTGTTCCTCCCTGCAGGGTCTGCTGGACCACTGGTCCTGTTCTTCCCTGCAGAGGGTCTGGTGCCACTGGTCCTGTTCCTCCCTGCAGAGGGTCTGGTGCCACTGGTCCTGTTCCTCCCTGCAGAGGGTCTGGTGCCACTGGTCCTGTTCCTCCCTGCAGGGGGTCTGGTGCCACTGGTCCTGTTCCTCCCTGCAGGGTCTGCTGGACCACTGGTCCTGTTCCTCCCTGCAGGGTCTGGTGCCACTGGTCCTGTTCCTCCCTGCAGGGGGTCTGGTGCCACTGGTCCTGTTCCTCCCTGCAGGGTCTGGTGCCACTGGTCCTGTTCCTCCCTGCAGAGGGTCTGGTGCCACTGGTCCTGTTCCTCCCTGCAGGGGGTCTGGTGCCACTGGTCCTGTTCCTCCCTGCAGGGTCTGCTGGACCACTGGTCCTGTTCTTCCCTGCAGAGGGTCTGGTGCCACTGGTCCTGTTCCTCCCTGCAGAGGGTCTGGTGCCACTGGTCCTGTTCCTCCTGCAGAGAGGTACCGGTGCCACTGGTCCTGTTCCTCCCTGCAGAGGGTCTGGTGCCACTGGTCCTGTTCCTCCCTGCAGAGGGTCTGGTGCCACTGGTCCTGTTCCTCCCTGCAAGGTCTGGTGCCACTGGTCCTGTTCCTCCCTGCAGAGGGTCTGGTGCCACTGGTCCTGTTCCTCCCTGCAGAGGGTCTGGTGCCACTGGTCCTGTTCCTCCTGCAGAGGGTCTGGTGCCACTGGTCCTGTTCCTCCCTGCAGAGGGTCTGGTGCCACTGGTCCTGTTCCTCCCTGCAGAGGGTCTGGTGCCACTGGTCCTGTTCCTCCCTGCAGAGGGTCTGGTGCCACTGGTCCTGTTCCTCCCTGCAAGGTCTGGTGCCACTGGTCCTGTTCCTCCCTGCAGAGGGTCTGGTGCCACTGGTCCTGTTCCTCCCTGCAGAGGGTCTGGTGCCACTGGTCCTGTTCCTCCCTGCAGAGGTACCGGTGCCACTGGTCCTGTCCTCCCCAGAGGGTCTGGTGCCACTGGTCCTGTTCCTCCCTGCAGAGGGTCTGGTGCCACTGGTCCTGTTCCTCCCTGCAGAGGGTCTGGTGCCACTGGTCCTGTTCCTCCCTGCAGAGGGTTGGTGCTGGTGCACTGGTCCGTCCCCCTGCAATGTCTGGTGCCACTGGTCCTGTTCCTCCCTGCAGAGGGTCTGGTGCCACTGGTCCTGTTCCTCCCTGCAGAGGGTCTGGTGCCACTGGTCCTGTTCCTCCCTGCAGAGGTACCGGTGC